>NC_056728.1:1997569495-1997686995 GCF_019279795.1 Protopterus annectens | reverse complement strand
GTATAGCCCAGCGGCCTCTAAATATACTCCGCACACAATCCCTAGGGGGAAAAGACCTAGGCTGACACAATGGGTGGTAAATGCTACATAACAATGCATAACTGAAATCATCACAATCACACTGATGGCAGTAAGCAGTAGGCCAGCAATGTTCATAAGGTGAATTGTATGATAATGTACATCCATATACCTTAAGGCAGCTTACTACTGGTATTTCTCACATGTTGTAACACCATAGGATACTTATGGTGCATCCACTGCCATACACTGACTTACAGGGACATATAACACTGTTACATACACTGACCTCTAGACTGCAGAGGTGCACACATGTGTTGTGCAGATGAAGCCCACACATATATATATATATATATATATATATATATATATATATATATATATATGGTGCATATGTTCTGTACACCATTATTTATTGACATCATACCTGATAACAAGCCAGTCAGATAACAGACTGCCGGACATGTGTGTAGTAGGGGCTGTTTCTGAGGGCATTACTAGGACATTCTGTGTTTGTGTGTACAGAACTGTGGTCTGTGTACATAGGGCAGGGGTCTGCAACCTTCACTATCCAAAGAGCCATTCCTGACCCCTCACCCACCAAACTAAATTCATCAGGAGGCACAACAGCAAAATGACTCCTAAAATGAAGATAGCAGAGCATATACAGTTTCATATATAGTTATAATAAATATAAACTAACTAAGTATATAAGAGCAATACCTAACATATGTCCATAATTGTGTTCCTGTGTTCGGATTGCTTGATCTGTGTGTGTGTGTGTGTGTGTGTGTGTGTGTGTGTGTGTGTGTGTGTGTGTGTGTGTGTGTGTGTGTGTGTGTGTGTGTTGTGCGGTAGAGTGTCCATTAATCCTCAGAGGTACAGGGAGCCACTACAGCAGGGTGGAAGAGACACATGTGGCTCCAGAGCTGCAGGTTGCAGACCCCTGAGTTAGGATGATTGACAACTGTATGTGTATTGTGCTTACGAACCTTGGGCTCTGTACAGACTGTGTTATACTCCATTGTTCTCAGTCCTGTTCTATCTAATGTTACATGCTGCTCCAGTGTATGGTACCCTACTGGCTCATGTCTTTATGGCCAGACTCACATGTGTCCCATACCACAGACAGCCATTGGACCACACTGTGCCATGACCACTGTATGTAGGGTTAGTGTGAGAGTGGCACATATGAGGATGGTGTTTATCAGACAGTAATTATAGTGTCATATTAAGCTTGTGTATCATATGTGGCTGTGGCAGCATTGCCATTGGATGTGGGTATGCATTTTCTCACAGGTGTCTGCTACACTGTGCTGTGACCTGCATGTCAAGTCCACTATAATCGCAGGTACATGTGTATCCCCCCATACAATATGTAGTCCAGTGTTGTGGCAGTCTGCCTGTAGTTTGCCCAGTGCTTTGTGATATGCCTAGCAGCCTACTGTAATTACTCAGTGTGCTGTTATGTCCAGTTATTTGCAGGACATACTGCTACCAGAACAGCATAACTGTTGTGTATTTCTGACAAAGCAGTGGTATGCTGTACAGATGTATGTCACTATCTACTGGGTAGTATGTGGCCATGTGAACTCAACTCCACCAGGTATTATGCGTCAAGGCAGACTGGCGTGTGTGCATGCATACACTGTGTGGGTATATATACTCCAGTATTGTCATGATATACCTATGTACATGGCTAGTAACATCCACATTGAGAGGTGTGGTCCACATGTCTCACATGAAGGGGACATGTGTACACTTCTGGACTGACCACAGAGTGCCAGACTGTCCACATATATTGGTCATGTCCCTGCTGTAGTCCACAGGATCATTACTGTGCTAGCAGTGGTACTGTACTATGATGCCCTTAGGATGGCTGTCCATAGCCAATGGTGCACATGTCTACAGCAGATGTGACCTCCCACACCCAACATGTCTGTTAAGACACCCCTATGACAGTAGCAACAGTCTACATATATACCTGCAATACATCCATGATATCCACTTGCACTAAGGGGTTGGGACTATTGATGCTGAGGTAGGGCTCCATTCCATGTTCTGGACATATGGTAAACATATATGTGTACACATATATCCACATATCTATACAGATATATACACATATACATATCCACATACATATATGGACATATACATATTCACATACATATATGGAGATATATATGTGTGTATATATATATATATATATATATATATATATATATATATATATATATATATATATATATATGGATCTACCTTAGTAGATCGACATGTTAAAAGAGCGAACACGAATTAACCGACGCCAAAAAATCGCAAGTCACTTCACCGACGCCAGAAGATCGACAGTGCACAAACACGACATCGCATACACCCGACACATCATACCAACAAACAAAACAAATCCCCTATCCAAAACCCACACACACAACACAAGCACACCAAAATCCTTACAAACAAACACTAACCCATACATACACAACTATCTACAACCCTAACCCAAACCCTTACCCTAAGGTCCATCACTATCGCACACTCACCTAACCCGCGTCCTAACCCTAACTCACTTATCCCACCCCTACCCCTACAGACCACCAACATCGCACACTTACCTTACTGCACCTAACCTAACTCACTTATCCCACCCCTACCCCTACAGACCACCAACATCGCACACTTACCTTACTCACACCCTAACCCTAACTCACTTATCCCACCCCTACCCCTGCAGACCACCAACATCGCACACTTACCTTACTCGCACTCTATTGTCCGTCACTACCGCATACTTACACATCCTTTCCCCATCGCAGTGTTCTCAGCGTCGGTGTCTTCCTCCGTCGGTCTTCTGCCTTGTCGATCTTCTGGCGTCGGTAAAGTGACTTGCGATCTTCTGGCGTCGGTTAATTCATGTTCGCTCTTTTAACATGTCGATCTACTAAGGTAGATCCATATATATATATATATATATATATGTAAACACTCACACATATACATATACACAGCAATGACTTCAACAAGTAGCTAAGCTTCTGATGTCTTTCAAAGGGGATCCAGTGTCTGTTTGCCTGGGATGACATGATTGACAAACCACGATGCTTTGCCAGAGATGGTCTGCACCTGTTGCCCCTGGGATTCAGGTTACTGGCTACAGCTCTTGGCACCCCCATAGTGCCTTATCTAGGTGAGGTTCAAAGGACAAAACCACCACCATAACAGATACAAGCATGCAAAACTGACGGTAAAGCTACTCAATGCTATAAGTCTAAATCTAAAAAAGAACTCTCTTTAGGCACACCTACAAATGGGGAACATCGATATCTGTGCAGTAAATAGGACCTGGTTCAATGCTCCAGAGAGCACACCTGTAATACCAGGCTACAACTCTTATCACACATTTGGGTCACCAAACTAAGACCACAACACTACAGGTGGAGGAGTGTCCATATTCACCAAGGTTATTCACACCTCCAGCCTAGTTCACAACACAGTGCATCTGAGAATCTCCAGGTGCAACTAACACTAGGTAAGACTGCAATCCAAATTTTAGCTTGCTACAGATCATGCCCCAAGATTCTCACTACACCTTTATAAACATACTGGACAATATTAATATACAACCAAACACCATAATACTGGGTGATTTCAACTACCCTGCCATTAACTGGGAAAACTGTTCAGGTACCAGCACCTTTTACCAATGGTTCCTGGAATTCATACATTCCAACCCCCTGGTTCAGCTAATGCATTGTACAACCAGGGGCTCCAATATCCTAGACCTGGTCATTACCAACATGGTAGATAGATGCTCCACACTAGTGGTCACCCCCTCATTGGTCAGGTCTGACCATAAGGTAATCACCGGTGACATCCACATCCCACTCCCACCCGCCAGTAAGGAAACCTCCATAAAAACCCTCTCCAAAGCCAACATCATGCTACTCAAGTCAGAAGTGGCAAACTTCATGACACCCATGGAGATAGGAGCTGAAAGTGCAACTGGTGAATCCTACACTAAGACACTGTATGAGTACATCCACTCATGCATGAATTGTGCCATCCCAAATAGAACCAAGACACTGTCCTCCAAAAATAGAAAGCACTCCGGTGCTCCACTGCCATAAACAAACTATACAACAGAAGGAAGAACCTGTTGAAGAAAAAAGGATAATCCCAAAATCCAAAGTGCTCCCTTACCAGCCTCAGTAAGAAGCTGAGATCACTCAAAATCCTTCAAAGCTTGTTATGCAAATATAATTGCCAAAGAATCCAAAGACAACCACAAGACATTCTATAGTTATGTCCAGAATATAAATGGCAATGCTCAGAAATGCTCTGAGCTACAACAGAATGGCATTACATATACTGATTCCAAGGAGTTTGCCAATATCTGGGCAGATTGATTTAGTGCCACATTTACTTTCCTCTCAAATGGCCCATCTCAGTACCAAAAGATTGCCAAAATCCAGTAATCACGGCCACACTGGTAGAAACCACACTCTCCACAGCTAGGAACATAGCATACATGGGACCAGATGACATCCCAGGTTGTGTACTACATGAAGCATAAAATAAACTTGTACCTCACCTAAATGTCATGTTTAATCATAGACTCCCCTCAGGCTTTGATCCCACTGAGTGGTGCACAGCTACAGTTATCACACTCCACAAGGTGGGAATCCACCTTGGATCCTGGGAACTACCGTCCCATCAGTCTAATGAGCCTAATCTGCAAGGGCATGGAATGCATTATCATGGAACTTATAAACAAAGACATTGGCAACCATCAGACACTGGATCCCACCGAGTTTGGGCTCATGAAGGGCCGATCTTGTCTCTTGAACCTGATTGACTACTTTGAATCAGTCTTCAGAGTTGTGGAAGAGGGTAAGGCAGTCCACACAGCCTTTCTGGACTTGGCCAAGGCCATCGACACCATCCCCCACTTTGGAGACATAGTTAAACTTATGAAGTTGGCCATAAACTCCTGTGTCACTCGATGGTTTGCCAACTGACTTACTGATGGAACCAGACTGTAAATGTAGGCAACTCCAATCCTAGCTCCAGACAAGTGACAAGTGGAGTACCTCAGGGTTCAGTTCTGGGACTGATTTTGTTGGGCATCTACTTCTTTGAAGTACAGGCCAACACTACGGAACTCTGGCTAACACAGTTCACAGATGACTGCAAACTGGGAGCCATTATTGCATCCCCAAATGATGTGGATATTCTACAACAGGGCCTTACAGAAACAGATGCTTGGTGCCAGAGCCATGGGCTGTAGCTTAATGACAAGTAATGTATAGTTATCCCGTTTGGAAATACCATGTACCCATGAATTACCACATAGGTGGCAGTACACTAAACACCAAAAGTGTGATGACAGACATAGGGACACAGGTGGACAGTGGTCTCACTTTCATTAACCCCGTTGCCACAACTGTAAAGAAATCCTTCTATGTGGCACACTTCATCACTGAGGGCTTTTCATCCAGAAAAAAAGGAGGTAATTGTCCCACTGTACTCATCCCTCATTACACCCAGTACAGAGTACAATTCCCCGTATGGTATGTACCTCACAAGATATCATGCTTCAGCTGAGAAGGCCACGAAAATACCTCACTATAAAAATCACAGGCCTAAAGCAGATGCCTTATGCTGACCATCTAGAAAACCTCCAGCTATAGTCTGTGGCATATTGTCTACTCAGAGGCTATCTCTGCTTAACATACAAGGCTATGTCAAACCATGGGAAATGACATCTTTAATAAGTGTATATAATGCCATGTACAGTACATGCATATATGTGCTGTCATTACAGAAGCAAAGGGTTCTGAGTGTCATGTCTGGGACACACAAGTATATGAGACCTGCACAGCACTGTTATCTGTGTGAATGTGTTACATGCAGGGGTAGCAACCCAGGGTACATGCCGTCACACTGACATGTAGTGTAACATGGCATTACTATTGTTGACAGTGCTGTCCCAGGCAAGGGTAGAGTGCTAACATTACTACAGACAACAAGTAGACCTGCGGGCATAACTGCACTCTGAGGCCTCACTGTCATATTCTTGGTGTGTCGGCTGTGTTGCCGTATATATCCCCTACTGGATAATAATCAGACATTTGGAATGTAACTGTAGAGTACCATCTGTACAGCGCATGTTAGTGAGGGCTTACAACATGTTGTAATGGCATACATATTGTTGTCAAACATCCATCTGTTGACACATTCATCCTACTGCATAGCTACTCACCAAACTGTCTGTCAGTCGCTCTACAGATATGCAGATGGCATGTATCCAGCTGTGGTACGTACGGACAAGCTATGCTTGATTGACACTGACATGTCTGGCTAGCTGTGTACTACCTGTCACATATAGGAGACAACACCCTGTATGGGCCACATGCCACAGGTACCTACACTACACTACCACAGTCAACCGAGCATGCTTGGGTATAGGTCTCCATAATAGACACTAACCATGTGTTGTAATACATGTTGCATACATGTCAACTGGATCACCTCAGTGGCCATGTGCAGAAGGCACCCAGAGGATTGGCCGATGCATGTCACTCTCACCCTGACGGTCACTAATGTGGTGTCTGTCGATAGGGTGCCTGCTGGCACATGGCAGGTGACATGATACCAATGTATGCACACCCTGTACACAACCAATCTATCCATGGATAATAGCCAGGTACACAACTATGGCCACCTGCAGCAATGCACCACAGTACTGACAGGTGTCCATGTTCATTACTGAGGATAGCAGTATTTGTGTGTTAGTACACCTGTAGTTGGGAATTCCATGATGACCTTCACAACCACCTCAACACCCATTGCCATAGTTAGATGTAGCCGCTGCTGTATTGGACATGACATGTACCCTGTTGCACTTTTCTTCCTAACAGCTACATGTACCTTGCAGTACCAGCACAAAAGTGTTGTACAAATGGGTCGATTTGCATGAGAAACCTATTCACGTCTGCCACGTGTATGTATGTGTGCATGTCTGCATATCTGTAGAATACACCATTCCATGGCCACATACTCCTATTACACTACACATTGCCACACAGTAGTACAGATAGTGTTGTCGCTGCCCATAGGTGAGGCATGGCATTGCAACACCCTACTATGCCTGTGGCATGTGCATTAGATGCGTATCCCTGCAGTACCACTATTGTGATATACAATGGGTTGTATTGCCGTCGTGGGCAATGTGTGATAGTGGGTATGTCAAAGTGTCATAATGGGTTCCAGTGCATACAATATCCACTGAGGGATGTGGTTGCTGTGTACACAGTCATTACACCATGGTACATCAGGTATATGTCCCATGTACCACTTTCTGGTGACCACTGTCACCATCAACCATACAGGTAACTGATACCACAATATAGCCTAGTTACCATGTGCTGTATGGAGGCTAGCTGTAACACATTGGACACATGGACTAGTTAGTTAGCACCAATAAGCACAGGTCTCTATGATGTGTGTCTGCCTGTTATGTGTCTGTCAATGTGTATATGATGGTATGCCACACTATGTATGGTCCATATACAACCATTGAATCCCCCATTACCATATTGCACATGTCTGTGGATGTTCTGCATGTAACATGTAACCTGGCACACCTCACCCTAAATGTTGTGTGGTGTGCAATGAAAGCCACACAGTTCAGTAGCACTACATACCTAGGTAGGGGGCTAGTCACGGTGTTGCCAAGTGAGGGTGTGTGTGTATGTGGATGGGTTAACATAAAGTTGCAGATTATACATGTCCCAGCAGGTCAACTGGCAGTGTGGCACAAACAATAACTGTTATAAAAACCTGTGACGTGTGCAAATGTACACAGGATATGTCACAGTCATGATGTCACCACAGTGCCATAAACCTTGTGGAATATGACTGCAGACCATCCTGTTGCTGACACATGTACACCTACAACACAAATGGATAACATTATGGAGATCACAATCAATCAGTGTTACTAACAGCTGAAATGCATCATAGCTGGATAGCTACACTACCTGACATGTATGCATTACACATTACCCCTAACAACATCTTACACTGCAGCACATTGCTGCACTGTATTACAGTCACCGTGTGGATCAGAACCATATTAGCTTGTCCCTGCATCGATGTTATGGATGACAGGGATGTGACACAGATATCATCATATGCACAGGGTGTGTTGCTGGTTTACCAGAGGCCGAGGATGATCCATGCATTTGACAACATGTGTGTGGATGAGGGGTTTAATTCTTTGATCAGGGCATGGTGATGTGATGTCTGTCGGTATGAGGTTGCCCTAGGTGGGTTTGCATAGTGTGTAGGTATGCATGCACACAGTTCTGCCATGTGACTGCCCTATACAGGTGTTTTTGAACAGCTGCAGAACATACCTGGCAGGGTGTGCAGTTCACCATCTCCAGCCATGGACACGCTGACTGTGCCTGCCAGGGGTTCCATGGGCATGTGCAGGTACAGACCTTGATGTGCTACTCTCCCCTGATAATGACAGATGTCCACTGGAACCATGTCCCACCTGGGACTGGCCAGGGCCATGTGCACAAGGCCTAATGTGGTGTAGTGTGGACAGCAACCCCAGTGATGTGCTGGGGCTGGTACTGCCACTACAGGAAAGGCTTGGCATCCTAGCACGTCCATGTTGACCACCAGCTTCTGGTGTTTCTGGCTTACATCCACGTGGCCATCGCACCACATCCACCATGTTTTCATGCATGGACATACCACAGTCGGGGAGGCCCACCATCTCACCCCACTGACTATCCATGATCTTGTTCTGTTCTCGGAGGGCAGCAGCAAGTTCATGGATGTTGTCACTTACAGATGAGAAAGCAGCCCTCTGCAGCCTCAGGCTCTGTCTGGTGTGCATTTCCATATATGCCTGGGCCTCCATGACAGACTGAAACATGAGCCTGGTGGTACCAGCTGTGGCACCTCTGCCAGGGGCATGATGACCAGTGTCCCTCCCATGAGCACCATGGTACATCTGCCTATGTGGTGCCCTACTGGATATCTGGCTGTGCTGACTGTGAGCTGACACAGTTGGGATGGAAACCACACTCTCCTGGGCACTGGCACCAACAGCCAACTGTCCCTCTGCTATGGCCACTGGTGATAGGGTGTGTATGGGCACTCTAACTGTGTGCAGGTTTGGGGTGCCTAGGAGGCTGATGACAAATGAAGGTGCAGTGTCAGCCTCTAACAACCCTATGTGTGCCTCAACAGTACCATCATCATCATCATCAGTGTCTGTATGGACACCAACCTCAGATTGCATGCAGGAGGGACCCTGACCCACCTCGACACCTGTGGGGGAACCAAACACACACTTTAAGACCTGTACAGCATTGCATAACAGTACACACATTTACACACACACACACACACACACACACACACACACACACACACACACACACACACACACACACTCACAATCCACCTTACTATTCCTGTCCCTGGGTTTACAGACAGTCTCACATTCAATTACATATGTTCCCCATCCTGCATGGAACTTGCAAGCATACACTCATTAATACTACCCATTAACATATCATTCTTCTCCATGCCTACATGTGTGATCACAACACATGACCTGTTACTCCATCACCTCCCTGACTTGAGTGGAGTAAGTTGTACATGGCCTCTCTGCTGTCATCCAATGTTAACCCCGTGTATGTCCGGTCATCGTGAACATGGCCACTATATGGTAGGGGTTACTACATTCACTACATATTTCACACACCGGAATCTCATGCTACAGTCTTGCTCTGTCCATGCCACATCTGCTGCACAATCAACCTATCATGTGGACAACAGTAATATCTGGATACACTCACTAGTGTGCTCTGGTAATTCTCCATTGCATCAGTAGTGCTGCATACATGGGTAGTTGGTTATCTATCTGCTGATGGCAATATCATGTGTATACCCAGTGTGTACTTTCCATCCTAATGCATGTTCCATGCTACAGACCTTGCTATACTATCAGCTGGGTCTATATTAGAACTTCAAAGTTTCAAAACTTTGAATGTTCTAATATTGACCCCTATTCAGCAAAAGCTGAAAACATCGAACATACAGAAAAGCAATTTTTTTCCTAGGGAAAAAAATTGCTGTTCCAAAACACATATACACAACACAAGCACACCAAACAAACAGCAATCCACACACATACACCTAAAATCTTACACCTAACCCTACACTAAACTATGCACACACCACTAACTATCCTCTTACCTTAACCCAAACCCTAACCCTAAGGTTCATCACTTTCGCACACTCACCTCACCCGGGCCCTAACCCTAACTCACCTACCCCGCCCTAACCCTCACGTCCACACAATCGCACACTTACCTGACCTGCACCCTAACCCTAACTAACCTAACCCACACTCAATCGCACACTTACCTGAACCCGACCCGTAACTTTCCACCACAGCGCTGAAAGTACTGAAGCAACAGAAATGGACAACCAAATTTTTCCCTAGGAAAAAAAAATGTTTTTCTGTGGCTTTGATATTTTCAGGGTTTTGCAGAATATGGGTCAATATTAGAACATTCGAAGTTTTGAAACTTTGATGTTCTAATATAGACCCCTATCAGCTGTCCTGTGATCACATATCAGATAAGTTTTCCTGGTGTCTCATGTGTCACTCCATGTCCATGCATGGCACAATCCCAAGGAGAAGTACTGTCATGTGATCAACCCCACAATCACCTGTGCATACATGGACACCCACACAAACAGACACACATGTACACACACATCTGACATGCATCAACCACACTCCACTCCACTCCACCAGATTGCACTTACAGACACAATACCCCCCCACACACACACACCTACATGTGATGTTGCACAACTTTGTATACACAATCCTCCCATTACCCTTCAGTCAGCATGCATTACATATGGTACTCAAAAGCATGCAGTGCAGCTACAGTGACTTCATGCTAGTGCCAGTATACATGTGTGTGATGCATGGGCTGTGTTGGTAGGTGATAGCCCTTCCCCTTGATAACACTGCACCCATGTACACAGTGTTACTGTGGTCCTGTTCTGCACCCTGCCTTGTACTGTGCACCATACTTCACATGTGTACAAGCCATTGCTACATATGTAGTACTGTGTCAGTTATGTCAGCTCCAATGCTCACAGCACCTATGTGTTTCAGCAACATATACCTGGGATGATATGTGGACAGATGTCATTTGTGAATGCCTGATGTCTGGTTTACAGATCACAACATCAGCAGTGCATGTATGACCAATACAAGACTATTACACTGACAACCGCCAGACTTTACGATGGCTATGGGGGTTGCTCTACACATGTCCCACAACTCTGCATGGTTGCAAGGTCTACTCATGTGCACATTCCTTGGAGTTCATACACTGCTGTCACTATTGCTGTGGAGTTAGGGTTACATCTGCCACAGGTACTGAACTTGATTGTGTGCAGATATAGCCATTCTTAGCATATGTAGGATCTTTGTTGCAGTGTACTGCTGTGTCAGGATGACACACCCTTCCCACCTTCAGCCTTTTTGCAGATGCTTGACAACTATGGCCTACACATGTATCAGTTTGCAGTGTCTCAAGAATGGGACACTACGTGCAACAGCTTACTACCAGCTAATTATGTGGACCACAGTACTATGTTATGCCACAGTGGTGATCTGTAACTACTGTAATACAGGTATATTTACTGTTGTAGCATCATATGAGGGTGTTTTTTCACACATGCCCCTAATGTAGACTGTGTGTCCCCCCATTATTCTCATCCCTGTGGACACATTTCACAATGACATGATGTTAGTTATCTTGCATGTGTCTGATATATCCTTCTGATACCCCATCATGGTCTCCACTGTGATGCGATGCATTTTGCAGCAACAAAACATGAATATGTACAGCATGCAGTATGGGTAGGTGTGTTAGATGTTTGCATGGAATATCCCATAGATATTACATGTCCAGTCTATTGGCAAGCATGAACATAAACCATAC
Source organism: Protopterus annectens (assembly GCF_019279795.1). Lineage (NCBI taxonomy): Eukaryota > Metazoa > Chordata > Ceratodontiformes > Protopteridae > Protopterus > Protopterus annectens. The sequence goes on along the minus strand of NC_056728.1, from coordinate 1,997,674,918 downwards.
TCACTGGCTACAGGCTGCTGCCTTGGTGGTATCCTGGAGGGACCTACATAAGTGTGAGAAAGTTGATGTCAGTGGCCACAGCTGTGGCATTTGTAAAGGGTGGGTGCAGCATTATGGCACATCAACAGTAGAAGTCCACAATACTACAGCTTATGCACAACTGTTTATTATTAAAACATAGCAACATATATGGCATCTCAATGTATATGGCATCTCAGATATGCATGATCTACCAGCACAGATGTGGATGCATGCACAACAGTGGTCTAATGATGTGCCCTGGGGCCTTACCTGCACGGTCCTCAGCTGGTGTGTTGGTGGCACCCACCTCCACAATGCTTCCTGCCAGTTGTTAGTTCTGCAGGTGGGCAGGTGCCACAAGGCTGCTGATAAGCTCCTCCACACAAGTCAGGGGTGGATGGACAGTATGCCCACTTCTGTTGTGAGGTGGTCCCCCCATACGGCAGCTGCATGCTGACATACATGGTGAAGCAGGTCACTACAATGATGCCGGACCTGCTCATAACTGCGGTTCTGCAGGCCAACATCTTTTACCCTGTGGACTAGATCGTTCCACAGGGTGGCCCTCTCCTGCTGATCATGGGCTGTCCTGCCAAAAAGTAGTGGGTAGTGCTGTATCAGGTGTGTCAGGATTACCTCACATTTAGCAGCACTGAAAGCTGGTAATCTGGCATGAGACATCTTCCCTGAAAGACATAAAGATGGAAACAGGTCTGAGCAACTCATACAGCAGGGTTACCATCGTTCTTAATACACATCTCTGTCTGCCTCCACCATATCAGCTACAACAAACCATTCACACAATGCAATTGGTATGTCGACAGCTTACCTACCATTGGGACATATGTTGCATTGTACCATGCTTTATGCTATGTGTTTGCACCATGCTTTGTGTTATGTGTTTGTAGCCATGTTCCCTGTGAGGACACTATCTTTGCTGGCCTGTCACAGACTATTTCACCTGCATGCCATTGTCAGAGGCACTATGGTTCCACATGTGCATGTGGTATGTATGCTATGTGATTGCTGCATATCTGCCATTCTGTGTTATTGGGGATATCTATGCATGCTGTTGGGCATGTTCTGGGATTGTGTGGAACATTACAGCCCACATATGTTCCATAACAGTGACACAATAGCATGTGTAGGGGTTAGTTGCCAGCAGAACCACCTCTCCCATCTCATCTGGCCATGTTACAAGGCCACATCACATCTGGGACCCACCATGGGACCTTATCATCTACTGGCCCTGCACTACCTTCAGGTAGACCCACCTGAGGAAATGGTGTCCCCGTAAAGTCAGGTCCAGGGTCTGGTGCATAGGGAGCTCCACAGAGACATGGGGGATGTGCTGCATCATGTGGAGCCCTGCAGTACAGATACACAGAGTGGACATGCCTGCTCTCCCTGCAGAGCCGACAGCCCAGGCACATTCATGACCATGTAGATGTTGCCGTGACTGTTCATGGTTGGGGACCTTGGCTCTATTGCTTCCATATGGGGGCTCAATGGCGTACACATTCCAAACAACACTCCCCATCCACAGTATTTACACACCACATATGTCATATACCAGCCCTGTATGCTGTCTTTACTGTCTTCAGACCCAACCTACATACCACAATTTGCCTACTAGCCTTCTCCAACATACTAATCCCACCTTCACAAACAAATGCGATGTGTTCCCAACATGGGTTACATAACACACATCAAAGTCTATTTTTCACCCATGCACTGCTGTACATATATGTTGTGTATTGATATGTATGATGTTCTCTCACACATATCATGGAAGGGGTCATATATATATATATATATATATATATATATATATATATATATATATATGTGCATAAATATGTAGAAGAATTATGTTATGTGTGTGTGTGTGTGTTTGTTTGTGCGTGTATATATATATATATATATATATATATATATATATATATATATATATAGATGTAGACATATACAGATATATATATATATATATATATATATATATATATATATATATATATATATATATATATATTTACTATGAAAATGTTGAACGCTAAATGGTTGAACATGAATTGGTTGAAATCACTATCTGCAGGAATTAAAAAGTTGAAACTGTTTTAGTCGAAACTCATAATGTCGAATTGCCCATTTCTCCACTGTAGTGCGATCTCGGAGTCGGTATATATAGGTAGTGGGGGTGCCGGGGGAACAACACCCTGCATGGTGGATAGTGGAGATTGGCTAAATTTTTTTCAATTAAATGATTTTTGACATTATTCACTTTCAGTGTTTTGACTTTTCATCATTATATTTCAACCAAATGACCATTAGACCTTATTGCATTCGACATTTCCATAGTAAACCATATATATATATATATATATATATATATATATATATATATATATATATATATATATATGTGTGTGTGTGTGTATATGGATCTAGGACTATTGAACGAAAGTTCAATAGTCCAAATCCACAATAACCGAACGCACTTTAACGAAAGTGCTTTCACCAAAAAAGCACTTTTGTTAAAGTCCATTTAAAAAAAAAAAACAATAAACATACACGTCTATTTATATATCACACATATATTTATCTATATGTGAGGTGCATACAGACACCTGGTCCATACTCTGTATCTCTCTTTTCTTCACAGCTGCACTGTTCAGCCTTGCTGCAACACAGGCAGGTGTCACATGTGAACACAGACTAACATTAGGGAGGTATATATGGTGACAGATTGCAGGTAAGCCTATTATACACAATTAAGCCTATTATACACCTATGGCATTTGTACATGCTACATTACACATTGACATGACTGTCCTGCAAGTGGTGTGCTCTGACACCCATGTGTCTATCATGATGGCAGTACTTCCACCACCAGCTATTGGCCACACTAATATACCAAACACAGATACTATGGCTTACATCTTTGTCATTCATTGCTGATCTGCGCAGTTGACAGGTATGTCCCACTGCCTACAGGCACGGACAGCATTGTCCAGAGCAGTTGTTCAGCAGAACATCATTACAGGTACAACTACTGATGGCACATATAAATCATTCCACATCATATATTCTATTATTCTATGCCACATACTACATTCATTTAAAAACATATATGTTTTACATGGGTTCCTATGAGATAAACGACACGTTGTTCCATCGACAGCCGGTAGATGGACGTCAATTAACCGAAACGTCAAAGGAACGAAAACTGAAAGAAACGAACGTCAGTTAACCAACACCGACGCGGAAACGTCAAAGGAACGAAAACTGAAATCAACGAAAGTCAGTCAACCGACACCGGCGCGGAGGTAAGCGAAATGTGTAAGGGATGTGTATGTATGCAGTAGTGACGGACGTTAGGGTGCGAGTAAGGTAAGTGTGCGATGTTCACGGTCTGTGGGGATGGGGTGGGTTAAGTGAGTTAGGGTTAGGGCTCGGGTCGGGTAAGTGTGTAGTAGTGATATCTTTTGGGTTAGGGGTGGGTTAAGTGAGTTAGGGTTAGGGCGCAGGTTAGGTGAGTGTGCGAGAGTGACGGACCTTAGGGTTAGGGTTTGGGTCAGGGTTGTCGATAGGTGTGTATGTCAGGTTTAGTGTTGCTTTGGTAGGAGTTTGGTTTGGTTGTGTTGTGTGTGTGGTGTTTGGAGTGGGGATTCATTTTGTTTTTTTAATTATTGTTGTTGTGGTGTGGAGTGTATGAGGTGTATATCGTAGGTAGCAGCGCGAGCAACTTGTAGTTGTGTATGTGTGTCTGTGGTTGTGATTGTACTTTGCAGGTATGTGTTGTTTAGTGCTAGTATGTAGTTTAGACTTGTCGGTTGAGTGAGTTTCGTTTATGTTAGTTTTCGTTGTTTTGACGTTTCGGTTAATTGACGTCCATCTACCGGCTGTCGATGGAACAACGTGTCGTTTATCTCATATGAACCCATTTTACATACCTGTTAATGTTTTTCTGACAGCTGTGACAGCTTTCTGTTGTTTATGTTTTTTTTTTTTTTGTCTCTCTATCTCTCTCTCTCTCTCTCTCCACTAGAGGGATTAAGCTGGTTTGAATAGATTGCAGCATGGCTTTTGTATGTGATGCACATGATAAGGTGATGGGCTCTGCACTAATCAAAGTGCGCCAGTTGCTAACTACATGAAGCCTGCTGTGTAGTACTTCGGATAACCACTGTCGTGGCAACCCAGTACTATAAAATACTGACTCATGTGGGCGTTGTTCCTTAACCTTTCCATCATGGAGGACATCCTTCCTGTATGTGGGCATCAGTGTTACAGACAGCAGGTAGTAATACCTCTTACAGCTGGACTTTCAGACACAAGCCAACTACACATTTGTATAAGGTTCCAGACTTATAGACAACGTGAGTAATGTTGTTATGTGCATTATATATTGCTGGTCTTACAGTGGTTGTGTGTAGATAGTAGTTTAGCATTGAAAGCAGTCTGTCTGCATAGCTCTCAACTGTGGGCCTATCCACATGATGGCCAGTGGATTCTCTGTTAGGTTTTGTCTGTGCACCACACAGGTCTTGTCCTAGATATATCACTTGCAGTCTGTCTGTTGCATGCTATCAGCACACGGCTACATGCATTTGTGTTTCTGATGTCTTATTCCTGCATAAGGGTATGTTGTAACAAATCCTGTAACACCAGCAATTTCCATGGTGTGTAACAGCAATATTTCAAATATGGCCCTGTGTTCCTGCCTCTGACCTCCACATATATGACAGACTTTGTCCTGCTGTGATAGTGTTAGGGGTTGTAAGGTAATGGCGTATCATTATTTACTGCTAGCATTCCTGCTATCATCCCAGTCATACCGTGGATCCACAAAATATGTTGGTCAGGGTCCATACATCTGAGGGCAACAGTTGGACAACATATGTGTGCCCTTGTACATTTCAGAGGTCAGTGTGTGGTACACAGTGTTCTTTGCTTTTGTACAACCTTTTAAGGGGGAGGGGTATTCATTGCTATCAACCTAGGCTGTGACAACATGTCATGGATATCAGTGTTAAGACACATTGAGGTATGTGACTGTACACTTTCATATGTTCCTCCATGGGAACAGTGGCGGGCTACATCTTACAGTGTTACACACAGTTCAGTTAATCAGTGTGATTGTGAGATGTTAAGTTGAGCAATGTTATGTGACAGATACAGTGACATTACCATAACTAATACATTCCCCCCTCGGGCTTGAATACAGGGTGTAATTGGAGGCTGCTGAACCAAATCTGTAATTGTTGATTGTTGCTTATCTTGAAGGCAAATCCTTTGTCTACTGTTGTACTAGTTGAAGGCCTTAGCCAGGACAGCATAGTATATTATATATCCACATTGCTTGCACCTACTGTTTTGTATGGGCCTTGCATTCATCACTGATTATATATTTCAAAATCTATGTGCTGTAAGTAATGGCATACATTTTTGTATAGTACACAAATTAAAGGATTTCTGTGTATGCATACCTGTGTGTGGTGTCATGTCTGTTGAATTGTGAGTGGGTATATGTTTAATGTAAGTATTGTCATTTGTGGGAGCGGTTGCCACACTATATATTTCACAGGTGTCAGTTACAGGGCTTGTGGCTGAGGGATATACTTTGCACCCAGTACTTCCACACTACTTCTACATATGTATGGCTACTAATAACTTTTGTGTGTGTATATGTGTATATACCTATATCTATCCAATATATATATATATATATATATATATATATATATATATAGATATATAGATAGATAGATAGATAATAGATATATATATCTGCATATATTTGTCAATGTATAGATGTGTGTGTGCATATCTGCACCATTGTAATGTGTACTACTTCCACATTGTACATTCCCTATGGTAGAATGACTTTTCTGCATGATATGTTACAGATATTGCCCTGACATTTAACAGGTAAATTGGCTTACTGTTAAACCATTCTAGCTGTGTTCTGGAGGGTTCTGGAGTCAAGAACTGCAAGTGATGGATACTGGATTGCACAGCATATCTGTTAGGGCTGTGGAGGGCATAACATAGCACTAATTACCAGGTATCCCTCATCTGAACCCCCACCTCCATTAACAGTGCATATGGTCTGTTATGTTGTAGTGAGTGGTTCAGGATGTTGTCCCATGTGGAAATGCTATACACATTTCTATCTGTATACGTATGTGTGTGTGTGTATATACATATATATATATATATATATATATATATATATATATATATATATATATAATTATATATATATATATGTATATCTATCTATATATATATAAATATATATATATATATATATATATATATATATATATATATATATATATATATATATATGTTCATAGGTTCATAGGTAGATACTGGGCTATCTGCCCGAAGGCATATATTAGCCCAGCCACGTTGTGCGGTATTCACCACCCCTTTGGTTAGTTCCCTAGGCCCTTGATCTAGCAGCTAGCACCCTTGGCCCCCATCTAGTAGAGCTGTTGGTATGATCCCTGGTGTGAACTTTCTGTTACCCATCCACTCGTCAAGGGTCCTCTTGAAGAGTGATAGTGAGGGGCCCTGTCTTATGAAGATTGGGACCTTGTTCCATAGCAAGGGAAGTCTTTGCGAAGGGAATCGATCCCCCCAGCATGTTCTATTCATTGTTGTGCTGAGGTTTATATCCCTAGAGCATGTAGCTTGAGTGGATTTGGTTTTGCTAAGATGGAGCATGTTCAACAGTTCTGGGTTGGACATGGCTCTGTATGTTAGACAGAGATCGCCTATGAGAAGGTGGTATGCAACAAAGAAAAGCCTTAGTTTTTTCAATCGTGCTGCATAGGGCAACTGTTTGAGGCCAGCAATCTTCTTAGTGAGGTACCTCTGTGGTCTCTCCAGCTGCTGTAGATGCCTAGCCAGGTACATTCCAATTGGTGCATTGTACTCAATAATTAGTCTAATGAGGGAAGAGTAGAGGGGCACCACTACATCCTTAGATCTTGATGCAAACCCTTTCGTGATCAGATGGGTCACATAGAAGGATTTTCTAACCACCTTGGCAACATGGTTATCAAAGGAAAGCTTACTATCTACTTGGGTCCCTAGATCCCTTATTTCTACTTCAGATTTCAGGGGGTTACCTCCTATGTGGTAGTTTGCGGGTACTCAGTTTTTTCCAAAGGGGATTACTACGCATTTTTTATCATTTAGCTTGAGACCATGGCTTTGACACCATGCATCAGTCTTGTTAAGGCCCTTCTGGAGGATATCCATGTTGGCCAGAGACTCTATTATAGCACCCAGTTTGCAGTCGTCCACAAACTTGGTCAGCCAAAGCCCATCAGTGCTTGCCTGTACTTCTGAGAAGTATATGCCAAACAGGAGAGGCCCCAGGACAGAGCCCTGAGGCACACCACTCGTTACTGGTCTGGATTCGAACATAGATCCCACTACTCTTACTTTGTGGGATCTGTCTGAGAGCCAGTTTGTGATCCATCTTGTGACATAAGGGTTTATGCCCAGGTTGGTGAGTTTATCAATAATACCCGAATGGGGAATGGTGTCAAATGCTTTAGCAAGGTCAAGGTAAGCCATGTGTACCTCCATTCCCTTATCTATAGCCTGAGTAACTTTCTCAAAGAAGTCCACCAGGATCAGGAGACATGATCTGCCCTTGATGAAGCCGAACTGTGTGGGGTCAAGTGTTTGGAGGTTCCCATTCTCTCCATTTATGAGTTCCATAATGGTTCACTCCATTGCCTTACAGATCAGACTGGTCAAGCTTATTGGTCAGTAGTTCCCAGGGTTGGTTGTAGGCCCACCCTTGTGCAGTGGAACCACCATTGCTGTGCGCCATTCTATGGGCACATATCCTGTCGTGAGGCTGTGACTGAACAGGGTATTCATATGTGGGGTTCATTCATTTTGGAGCTCATGTATGACACAGCCCGGGACACCATCTGGTCCCATGGAGGCAGTGTTTTTAGCTTTAGATAGAGCCTTATTAACCAACATATCAGTAATAACTGAAGTTACACAATCCCCTGGAATAGTAATAGGCCCTGTAGGTGGTGGTGGTGGTGGGGGGGTTTGCACTGAACCTGTCAGCCAAGATGTTGGCAATGTCAGTGGGGTCAGTGTATTTTGTTCCATTTTGTACTAATTCAGAACAGACCTGAGCATTGCCATTTAGGTTTTTGATGTAACCATAGAAGGCCTTATGATTATCCTTGGCATCCTTGTCAACTTTCTTTTCGAAATTGGCTTTAGTTGACTTGATGAGGGTCCTCAATTTCTTACTAAAGCTGATCAGGAAAGATTTTTCTACTTGAGATTTAGCCTTTTTTGTATAAGTCTCCTCCTTTTATTGTATAGTTTGCTTAAGGCCGGGGTCCACCAGACTGGTTTCTTCTTGCTTGAGGAAGGAGTCTTGGCTTTATTTGGGATGGCACAGTCCATGCAATCCTGAAGATGTTTATAAAGTGCCTTGGTGTAGGATTCTGCATCCTGGATATCGTTATCCTTCTGCAGGGGGATAGTGAAGCTTTCCACTTCTGATGCAAGTAGTTTGAAGTTTGCTTTGGAAAGGTTTTTTATGATGGTTTCTTTGACTGGGGGAGGTGGAGGGGTGAGGATGTCCAGGTTTATCAGTTTGTGGCCTGATCTGACCAGAGAGGGAGTGATAACGGGTGTGGTACAATGGGTGCCCATATTTGTGATGACTAAATCCAATACGTGGTCCCCTCTAGTGGGAGAACATACCAGTTGTTCGAGGGCATTTGAATTTATAAATTCTATGAACCGCTGGGCATAGGAGTTAGAACTTTGGTAGTCCACCCAGTCTATACCAGGGTAGTTGATATCACCCAACATTATGGTGTTGGGTAGGACCTTTATATTTTCCCATGCCTCAAGGAATGCTGAGTGAGCATCTTGGGACACTGCTGAGGTGAATTATGTGTTTTCTGGCTTGTGTTTGGAGGTGCAGTTTGCTTGCATGTCTGCTTTGGAGAGCACTGTTTCTTTTTCAGATTTGTACCTAGTGCCTCCGAATATGATTTTATGTATTTATGTGTATGTTTTGCCGGTGCTTGTTTTGTAGATCCATGTGTGACTGGTGGTGTGATGCTAGTGCATCTCTTCACCTCTTGACTGTCTGTTACAGTCATGGGTTGAGAGCGCTTAGCCTCCAGTCTGGCTGTGTATTTGCTCTCTTACAAGTGTTTGTGTCAAGAGATAAGAGGAGAGGGTTGTCTGTATACATGAGGCAGTTATGACATTGCCTCAGGATGCCCAATTCCAGCAGCTGAATTGGAGAGTACACCTGAAGCTGACCTCTGGACATGCTTGGAAAAGTAAATTTCACCTGTCTTGCGGACAATCGAGGGTGTTATGCTGTATTATAACAGTGCTGTCTAGGAAATTTGGAAAATAATAGTGCTGTCTAGGAGATTTGGACAAGTGCTGGTTTGGGTTATGCAAGTGCTGCAATAAGAGCAGTTGATCTGAAGCACTTGAGTTGAGGCTTGTCTAGTTCTAAGGGAAAATTTGCAGCGCAGACTTTGTGGAGCCAGGAATAGTATAACCCAGCTAACCGGCGCTGCCTAACGCTGCTCTGTGCGCAAGACAATGCAAAAAGACAGTTGCAGAGTTTTAAGAGACAGATTAAGGAGTTTGGAATTGACCCAAAATTGCCAATAAAACTACAGATTCTAGGCAGTAACCACTCCTACAAAAACAGGCAGGCTGCTCAGTGTTAACCACTGCCACTGGTGAACACAGAGTCTTCCCTTTAGCCCAAGTAAGATCTGGCCTCCAAGAAACTTCAGAACAGCAACATTGTAACTGAACTTTTTTTAAATTATAGAAAGTGGGAAAATAGCAAGATTTTTTTTTTTTGTTTAAGGATAGCATATATATATATATATATATATATATATATATATATATATATATATATATATATATATATACAGCTGTCTGTCTACATTTACAGATACAAATTTGTCTATATGTCCATGCATGTTTGGTTCATAATTTTGGCCTGTACCTCATTATCTTGGCAATTGACATGGATGATTTCAGGACTGAATTCAGTAACTAATGATGACACTCTTGTGTTTCAGACTTCAACTCCTTCAAAATATGTGTTTTAATGCATATAACTGTTTAACTGGCAACATTTTAAGTGTATAAGAACAATACTTGACATATATCCCTATTTGTAACCAGATTTTGGCATACTTTGTACAGCATTCTTGCATTAAGAGGTTGTGTGGTATGATATTACTACATTTCCTCTACTGTTGAATGATTGTGCTGGATGATATGTTTGTGAAAACATCAGTGCTATGTTTATCTACCATGGCCTGAGTGGTAAGCCACTTTGTGTATGGTATGCAGGGTTCTGGGTTCGAGCCTTGCAAAAGTTGTCTCTTTTGTTGCTGGGCAGAACACGGGCCATTGGATACAGAGTGATTAAGGCACGTTAAAGCAGTTGGAAGTGGGTTTGCATGAAGCTAAGCACTGCTAACTTCTGGTTACAGTTTCTTGCACTCAATTAGCTTCTAAATTGCTTAGTCTGTGTAGGCAGTGCCTACCCCTGCACAAACACATTTAAACATGATTACTTTTTCTTACATATGCTTACTACTGCTTATTTGTGCTTAAACCTGCTTACTAGTGCCTTATTCATTATGACACTGAAACTTCATATGTGCATTTCCTGCAGTACTCCAGTTCATAAATATATGTTATTTAGTGGGTTTTGCAACACAAATATTGGTTATAACGTGCTTTGCCATGCAAAATAGACTGTGCTGCAGTGGGACTCGAACCGGAAATGCCTGTTTATTAGGCGAATGCTCTGCCCACTACACTATTGCTGTGCTGCTTTATTTGCATATATCTTCCTTGATATCCTCCTCAGCCTTTTAAGCTGCTTTAACCATAGCTAAGCGATGGGCACACCCATGCACCTAAGGTTAGCTGTACTCAGATTTTTAATAAAAATAAAGGGGTTTCTTTATTTCATTTTTATGTACTGTTGCTTTTGTACACATGGGGAACTGTTGGTGGGGATATGTGGACACCTATGAGAGATCTTCTTACCACTTTCTGCTGTTCCACATTGCAGGGTTGTGTTTATTCTGGGAACTCTGCTCTCAGACATGCCCCCTGCACTCGTACATGCTCTGTTTAAGCCTAGGAGCTCGGGCAGCGTGCCTTATTGATATGCATGACATGCTGCCATCCTGCTCCTAAACTGGCGCTTCCATGCAGGACTAAACTAGTCCTGCACAGAAGCTTAAAAATCCTGGGGAGTAACTATTACATTTGTAATATTTTGTAAACAATTAAAAATATTTCAGAAACCACTCAAATTACACAAACACTGTCAGCAGCATTATATTCATCTAGCTGAGTGCTTTCACATGAGGCTAAGGAGTTCTGCCTGTATTACTTGTTTATTGAGATATTTAGAAAAAAGTGAAAATTATATCTATATCAATAAATATAATAAAAGAGTTAATTATCTATTTACCTGCACTAGACAGTTGTCAAATATTAATTCAGATGTGTTTGCCATTGTGTTCGCTTTAAGATTAATTTTTTTAAAACCTTGTACATAGCATAGTTTTGGAATTATTGATGCAAATATGAGCAAGCAATATTTGACACCTAGAGGTGTCAGCAGGAGTTAACTGCAGATGCACCTAGAGATGCCACTCAGATGAATCAGTTAAAATAATACAAAAAATACAGTTTAAATAATTATACTGAATTAAACATCATATGAAAACATTAGTTAAGAATAGATACAAGTTGTATGACAATGATTAATAGTTAGGGACATTTTAACTAGTTTATAGACTAATTAAATCTAAGTTATTATAATACAATGTGAGAGAAAAGCTGGTTTATGGTATATTTACAGAAAAAGCCAGGGAGAGAAATTGATAGAAGTAAGGAAGTGAATGAAGAAGGGAGAGAAAGGAGATGTAAGGTATGCATAGCTATTTGTCCACATTTAGGGATATAGTCTATCCTGTTCTTGAGCAAAAACAGACCCAGCTTTTGGCTAGGAAGTCTTTCAGAGTAGTATTGAAGGATGGGAGGACAGGTATTGATCTGATGGTTAGAGGTGAGAAGTTCTAGGCATTAGCAACATGATACGAGTACAGACAATGCCCAGCAGATTTGATAGGGGTATAGATAGAAAGGAGTTTTTTGGTCATTGGATCATAATGAATAACTAGGAGCATAGTTGTGTAGAATGTTATTTAGTGCTGGATGAGTAGATGGATTCTGGATAATTTTATAGATGACAAGAAGCTGTATATGTGTTATTTGATGAGATAGTTCAAACCAGTTTAGGATGTTTAGTGCTATACAGTGGTGGGTTCTGAAAGGGGTATGTGCTGTAAATTTAGTAACTTTGTTATAGCATTGTTCACGTTTTAATTGGTGTGATGCCTGAAGGTTAGTATGGAAGACATTGCCATAAACATGTGTGGAGAGGAGATAAGTAGCAGCAAGTGTAGCTTTAGTTGCATCTGAGAGAAAGTTTTTGGCTCTATAAAGCTTCCCTAGTTTTTGATGAGCTTTTCTTATGCAATTTTGTATATACAGGTCAAATTTAAGATTATCATTCACTATCATTCCTATTAATTTGCTGCAGTAACTACAGAGGGATAAAATTGATCAGTCACAGCTTGAAGTTATGGGAAAGAGTAGTAGAAGCTAGGTTAAGAAGGGAGTTGATGATTAGTGATCAGCAGTATGGTTTCGTGCCAGGAAAGAGCACTACAGATGCAATATTTGCTCTGAGAGTGTTGTTGGAGAAATACAGAGAAGGGCAGAAGGAGTTGCATTGTGTCTTTGTGGACATAGAGAAAGCATATGACAGGGTGCCTAGAGAGGAGTTGTGGTATTGTATGAGGAAGTCAGGAGTGGCAGAGAAGTATGTAAGAGTGGTACAGGATATGTACAAGGGTAGTGTGACATTGGTGAGAACTGCAGTGGGAGTGACAGATACGTTTAAGGTGGAGGTGGGATTACATCAAGGATCAGCTCTGAGCCCTTTCTTATTTGCAGTGGTGATGGACAGGTTGACAGATGAGATTAGACAGGAGGGCCTGTGGACTACGATGTTTGCAGATGACATTATGATATGTAGTGAGTGTAGGGACCAGGTTGAGGAGACCCTGGAGAGGTGGAGATATGCTTTAGAAAGGAGAGGAATGAAGATCAGCAGGGCTAAAACAGAATATATATGTGTGTAAATGAGAGGGAGGGTAGAGGAATGGTGAGGATGCAGGGAGTAGAGTTGGTAAAGGTGGATGAGTTTAAGTACTTTGGGTCAACAGTTCAGAGTAATGGTGAGTATGGAAGAGAGGTGAAGAAGAGAGTACAGACAGGGTGGAATGTGTGGAAAAGAGTGTCAGGAGTGATTTGTGACAGACGGGTACCAATAAGAGTGAAAGGGAAGGTCTACAAGAGGGTAGTGAGACCAGCTATGTTATATGGGTTGGAGACGGTAGCATTGTCGAAAAGGCAGGACTCAGAGCTGGATGTGGCAGAGTTAAAGATGTTAAGATTTGCACTGGGTGTGACTAGGATGGACAGGATTAGGAATCAGTATATTAGAGGGTCAGCTCAGGTTGGACAGTTTGGAAACAAAGCAAGAGAGGCGAGATTGCTTTTGTTTGGACATGTGCTGAGGAGGGATGCTGGGTATATTGGGAAAAGGATGCTAAGGATGGAGCTGCCAGGTAAGAGGAAAAGAGGAAAGCCTAAGATGAGGTTTATGGATGTGGTGAGAGAGGACATGCAGGTGGTTGGTGTGAAAGAGCATGATGCAGAGGACAGGAAGAAATGGAAACAGATGATCCACTGTGGTGACCCCTAACGGGCACAGCCGAAAGAAGAAGAAGAAAGAAGATCATTCCTATTAATTTGCTTTGAGAAGTGAATTAAATGGTTGTATTATCAAGGCAGAGGACTTTAAATTTTGTTTTTAATTGAATAGGGATTTGGGGGAAGAGTAGCAGTTTGTTTTTCTAGGATTGAAATTCAGTTACAATTTACAAAGCCATGTTTCAGTTGCTATTAAAACTTGCTGAGTATTTTTGGAGGTGTGCCACATTGTCAGATGTGCAAATGGGTGTGAAGTCATTTGCATACTGTATTAGGAGGCCTGTTGTGTGAATGTGCAAAGGGTGTTGGTGAGAATGTTAAAGAGTCCTTTGACTTCCAGTCTACATCCTGTATTTCTAAATACTGAAATTATCATGAAATGGATCAAACAAGATGATCAGAAATTCTAATGCCAGTTTTACCCATAAACAAGGAAAGGCACTATTGCTCAAAACATGGGAGAAGAGCTTGACTTTGTAGTACAGATGGATGCATCCTTGACAGCAGCCCAGGGGAAGATGGTTGGATTTTTATACCTGACACAGAAGAGCTAGGCAGGGAGGGAGTACAGTGAAGAGACATGACATACTTGCCTCTCCCAGTGGATGGAGAGATGGGTTGTGAGGGCACATCAAGCATAGAGGTTTGAGCAATTCATCAAGCGGATACCAGAGAAACCACTATGCATGCCTGAGGATAGTTAGTAAGTGTTGCTGCTAGTGACAACCCTTGTTAAGGTAAAAGATGAGCATTGTGTAAAACCCACTGCATGTCCCCTTCATTCATATAAGCCAGAGATATACAGGGAACATACGGCTTCAAGTAAAACCCAAAGCAATGCCTGGTGGATATATAAATGATAACCTCTCCTGACTGTCAACCTGTTGATGGGGAACAAACAGACCAATTGTCTTGGAGAAGCTGTTAATTAACAGAAAAAAAGGGATAGGAGAAAGTTAAAGACAAGTTAAGAAAGGTATGAGGGTGCGATACATAATTTTGATATTTACAGTTCTAATCATAATCATAATGCAAAAAGTCAATTAGATTTTATTGATTTCTACTTTAAATGGATTACAGTGAGTATTGACAGCAAGGTTGCGTAGCTGTGGGAGTAGGACATTTTCTCCTTACCCTTAGAGTGTGCAGTCTCAGAGTTGGTATATTTAAGCAGTAACAAACAACGTGGTGTGGTATGTTGAAGATTTATCCACGGTTGGCATGGTTTAATCATGAAGGTGAAGCTTGAGTGATTAAATAAAACCAACTGTGGGTAAATCTTAATATACCACAAGCACGGAGTTGGTTATTGCTATTATACAATGACATTATTTAAGAAAAAAATACTTACTTTTCTTAAATAATGTCTTTGTATAATGGCGCATTACTGTTCTTCCACTGCTGGTGGTATACTGCTTCCTTGTGCTGATGTACAGCGCATGCTTATGGGACTTGCAGTCCCACACATACCCAGTACATCAATGCTTTGAAATGGAAGCATCGGAGAAAAGTCTCTGTTTTTTTTTTTTTTATTTAAAAAAAAAACTTTAGGGCAGTTTAGGTGTAGAAGAGAGACAGTATGGAAGAAATACAAGGGATATCAGGTACGTGTGTTTAATTTTAAATAACCTACCTGATTTCCCTAATATTTTGTCCAAGCTGTCTCTCTGGTATGTCTGGAATCAGGGCTAAAGATTTAATTTTTATTTTTTAAGAAATAAAATTTAAATTTAAACAATATACCAATGGAAAGAAGTCCGGCTGACCGGACCTTTTTCTGTTGGTATATTGTGGGATTTACAATGGGCACACTGGTTGGGCTGGCCAATCAGCGTGCACGTTTTCGAATATAAATGGGGAGTCATTGTATAATTATGGATACAGAGGTGTGGGTATGCATTCCCCATGTGTATAAAGACGCAGTTACTTGTAGAATCAAAGGAGGTAGAGAGGCCTAGTCTCCATGTTTTTTTTATTGATTAAGTTAAAACAGGAATTTAGCATTGATTATTTTTTTTAGTTTGCTGCAATTGTGTTCTCAGAATTATTGTGGATCCAGAGGAGGGAAAGTAAAAGAAAGAAAGCATAAGACATACCATGAAGATAAGAATAGAGACGAGAAGGAAGAAAGAAAAGAGAACGCATAGCCAATGAAAAGGAAAAAGGATGTATGAAACAAAACATGACATAATTCAGTTGTTCAGGAGTCATTCTGAATAATTAAGCAACTTGGGTATAGAATGACCAGGAAAACTCATTCCAAGAAAGACATTAGCAAAAATATTAAGGTGTGCTCACAAGACATAAAGGTGACAAAGACACCACTAAAACAGGACCAGATCTTAATTGGTGGCTTGAATAAGCACAGTATTGTAATAATAACAGTATTAAAGCCTTTTCAAAGAAGAACCTTCAAAGTTAAGTGCACGTTTTCCATGTGAACTGAGTGGAATAACAGTGTCAAAGCTTAATTATTCTGCTGCACTTGTCAGTTGAAGTCTTAGTCCATATCTTTTTTCCCACCAGCACAATTACACTGCTGCTAGATACACTGACAACTTGTGTAATGTCATGGTCTTTCCTCTGACATGATAAATATTAGATTGCTCATAACAGGGTTCCCATCTGATATGTCCTATAAACATATCTCACTTATGAAATGACTAGTTTTAACATCTTAGAATTTATACAGTACACAGAAAGGTTACTATAGCAAAACAACCAAAGAAAATGATTCACTTTTTCCATATGGTCAGCAGCCATTTATCAGAAAACTATAGGCCCAGGCCTTATGAAGGTGTTTCTGCATACATGAGCTTGCAATAGAACCTTGCACTTTTGTACCTTTAACTCAGTTTTCTCAGCATCACAATTTCAGATTGGGTTCTATTCTTTTAGCTTATTTGTGGTTTGGATAAAACATAGTATCAAAATGTGTGCATAAAAATCTCTAGTATTTATATCAGAGGTAGTCAACACTTGTCTAGTTTGAAACAAACATCATGATGTACAAATTGCCATGCAATGTCCTTAATGTTTCCAGTCAATAACAAAACTCCATCACTCAGAAATGCACATATACAAACACATAACAAATGGGACTCAAAGAAAGGTTGTATATATTTTCTTAATACACCGTGCAAAATCTGCACTTCATCTGCTAATAATAATAATAATAATAATAATAATAATGCTACTACTAATAAAACAGAACAGTTTGTTATTCATTATTACCTTCATTATTTTAGCATTGTATATTATATGACTAATTTGCACATAAAAAGTAAATATGTATATCAATATGCCAGACAAGAGCATGACTGAATAGGAAAAAGCATTAATTCAAAACTTAATTTTACAGTGCACCTGTAAAAATAAAAGGTTATCTTGCAAGTAAAAAAAAAAACTGTTGTTATATTAATGAATTATGTGAATAAGATTGCAGCTTATCTGAATATAGTGGCACTGCAAGCCCCAGTTAGTAATATGCATAGACACGGAAAAGTTACCTTATTATCAGTCTAACCATAACTAAATAATGCGCAATTCATTGTTTGAATAGCTAACATATCAGTGTAACTGGCAACACTGATGATTTGGAAACCATATAACAAGGACACTGTTAAAAAATCTAAACTCAGAAGGTCCTAATTTCATTTATTTTGCAAATCATATCAAATCATATCTGAATGCAAAAAAAAATAAAAAATCATGTTCTAATTAAAGCAACCTGGCTTAGAAGGAAGACATGAAGAATTTTGTGTGTGCATGGCAAGAACTGTATAATCAAGGCTGATAAGAGAAAGCAGCAGCTGGGGAGCTTGACATCAAACCCTGATCCAACAGGAACTTTTCCCTTGAGTCACCAGGGGTTGTCATATCTTAAAAAATGGTACATGTGCTACAGGTCTCAAAGCTGCCAACAGTGTTAATGAAATCAATGCGTTAGCATAAATTTAGATCCAATAAAATGTGTGTGGTGGTCTGTCAAGCCAAAAATGTCGTTAGACTGACATTTGCTACACTAAGCCGCACTCTGTGAAGCATTTTCCATTCCAGAGAAATGACTGGCCATGGCACAGGCTGGGATAATTAGAAGAGAAAAGATACATCAGCAGTTGTCATAAAAGCCAATTAAATTTCCTCTCTAAATGCATGGACTTTACTAGTAACATAGTTATGGCTAAAACTTTAGGTCTATGAGTTTATCTCCAGTCAGATTTTTTTTAACAATTGTTTGTCTTCATTGCAAACATTCTGTGTAAACCATATGTAATTTCAAAATATTTCCTTGATTTACTTGTGTATACTTTCTTTATCTGTACAATTATTTAGTAAGTAATAAATGTCAAGCTACAAATTATTATGCAAAGCAAAATAACATGGTAGAAGAAACAACTATAATAAAAAAAGATCTATAAATGTATTCATAGAGCTGAAATATGCAGTTGTTTAACATTCTTTGATTTAGCTAGCAGACTTTGATTTAACATTTTGAAATTTGCTCAAGACTTGCAAATGAAGGATAACAGAGCTATTCAGATATTCATTTTTTTCCAGAAAAGAATGAACACTGTACCTTAGTGTCATATAGTTAATGTGCAGTTTTTGAAATGGAGGGAATATTTCAGATCTGTGGGGCATGTTGACATGGATTACCAAAATAATATAATGAATGTAATGACAAAACCAAAGCAGTGACTTTCCATTCTTCTTTATCATGCACCTTGATAACAATAATGCTGATATTATTGGTGCAGTCTCTTGTCTATTAGAATCTGTGTAAATATGCTTCACAGAGAAGTGATGTTGTTGCCGTCAAATTATACTACAGTAAGCCCTGTCACACCATATAGTGAGCAAAGTTTAAGAGTTTCTGATATTCATGACTCTTGAGAAACTTAAAACCTTGCATAGGTTATAAAAGTAATTATGAATGTACTATCTTGCATTACATTCACTATTACTTTCTACAGACAGCATGCTAAAAAACTGATGAACAACATGACCAAAGAGTTATGCAAATTAATTGACTCTAATGGGGTAAACAAATCTACCCCATATAAGATCGAATACTTGTAATGCTAATCAGCTGTAGCAGGAAATTGGATTTCACAACGAATTTAAATTAGATAGACTTAAGTGGATTAACTTCTGACTTAATCAGGTTTCATTAATTCAGATCCACTTGTATAATGGCACAACCTTTAACAAGAAGGCCATTACTTATTACATTTATGTAATGCTATGAGCAGTGACCAGGAATTTACATTAATATGCTGTGGCACAAGTTTGTGTGATAAACATAATGCGCACTGTCACAGGATGCACACTTCATACCTGTACTACTCTCTTAAGGGTTGAAAGTGACTGTGAATTATCAGGTAAGTAAATGTCAGAGTCCTGGTACATAACTGTAGCATTACAAAACAAAGAATGTACAGCAGCATCTGCAAGAGCTTGAATTGCTAAAAAAAAAAAAAATGCAGTGTAAATTCCAATCTTTTGAGACTAATACTTAAGCAGACTAACAGATAGTTTAACATAACCTTTAGGAACTTCAAAGTTGAGTATGAGCTTGAGATAGCCACCAAAACCAAAAATAGCATCAGATATATGTCAAAATGTTAAACCTAACCCCCTGTAATATTCTGAGCTAGTCCACATTAAAACTGTGTGCTCTGACCCAAAGGAAATAGCTGATATCCTAGCTGACAAATTCAGTGCAAAGTTTACTCCGTCCATAGCTATAGCTATTCCAATGATTCCACAGTCACAGTCTCTCCCTAAGATTACTATGGACTCTCACGCTCAGCTCTCTAAAGAACTAAAAACACATCATCCATGAAACCTTATAACACACCAGGTTGCCTGATTATCAGTGCCAAATATGACCTACCTGAACCTCATCTTTTTTTTAAACAAAAAAATCTTTATTAAATTATCATGTAAGACATACGCAATGTTACATTTATGTAAATGAAAGTAAACCATAGCAACACAATCTCATTTGCAAATACTATACATTCCAAACCATGTGAACACCACTGTACCTGCAAACATTATACATCACTTATCCAGTCATTGTCAATCAGCCATTAAATAGCTCATTCAAATCCTGCCTTCTTTTAAACCCCATTCCTTCTCTCCATGTATTGATCCCACATTTCCCATTTTTTCCTATGTAATTTAATCCTACCCTTTTCTAAAGATCACAGTTCCAGTTGTTTTATCTCTGTTACTATCTTTGCTACTTCTAGTAAAGTTGGTTTAGACTTTGATTTCCATTTTCTAGCAATTGCTTTTCTGGCAGCCATCATAATTAGACTCAGCAAACCCTTACTATGTCTAGGAAATTATGATTCTATATCATAGCTCAAAAAATACTTTCCCTAGTTACTCCAATTTGCTCACCCAGCATCTCCAACAGAACAGTCTGCAGGGAATCTCTAAAGTCTGCTCACTCATTCCACTCCTAGTAAATATGCTTACAGTTACCTCTTTGTTCCCCATCATAGCTCCAAACTTTGCTGTCTACCTGAGGAAATATTCCTTGAAGTCTGCTTGGGGTATAAAAATACCTATGTAAACACTTACAGTCAAAGATCCTAAATCTTCTGGATTTTGTTGCATATTTGTGAGACATACATATATCCACCCAAAGTTTCTTTGTGGATTGCTTATCTAATCTCTTTTCCCAATACTTCCTATCCTCTTCTGATTTATTCTTATAATTATCATGCAATATTTTATATGGTCTACTAATTATTCTTTTCTTAATGGAAACTTCTCTTCTAGATTCTACTAAAACTCTACTTGTACTGGTGTTTCATTTAAGATCCCCCTATTTCTTTCTCTTTGCCTATACTCTGATATTAGTCCTTGATATGGAAGGAAATATCTAGCCTGTAGTCTAAATAAGTTCATTGCATCTTCTGATTCTATTACCTTTCCCTCTTTAGTTATTTGCTCCCAATATCTTGGTTCCTTTGCCCATATTCTCAAATATATTCTCACCCCCTCTTGCCTATTGTCTGTATCCCTAATTGCAGTCAGCCCTATTGGCAGAATCTCCTTTCTCCATTCCAGTGTTGGTTTATTTCTCAGAAGACCTTCTGCTACTTTATGAATATAATATTCAGCATGATCATTGTTAAAGGTCTGCATCCAAAATCCCAATGTCTCCCTGTTACTCGAGATTCCATCCCTGTTTCAGCATCATTTCTTTCTACTTTGAATTATAGTTTTCTGCTTGTGCTATGTAAAGGAGCCTTAGCTGTGTTGCTCTGAAATATTGCTTCAACTCAGGTAATCCCAGTCCACCCTGTTCTATTGGAAGAATAAGCATATCCAACTTGACTCTTGCCATTTGCCCTCACAGATAAAATCCTTCAGCTCTTTATTAATTGCTATCCACAACTTTTCCTCTGGTTGATAAAATATGCCTGACCTGTGTAAAATCTGTGACTATGAACAACCAAGGAAAATAAAAACTCACTTTAATAATGAGATATGGTCTCAAATTTAAAACCAATATTAAAATCTATGTAAAACTTGAAGCAAGACACTGTAAACACTGTAGATAATCCCTTTTGTCTTCATTATAGAAAACTTCTTCAGATAAATCCATTCAAAATTCATACCCAATATATAACCAATCCAGGTGTAAGAAACCAGCCAAGTGACAGGTGAGCCTTCCAAACCAGTATCAACATTTTTAGAACTACACCCATACACAATAAAACATATAAGTAATATCTAAAAATAGGCAAGTGTATAATAGTAAACCTTCATATTTCAAGTGCTTTAAGTTTTAATAAACAGGTAATTGAGATGTTTTTTCATTCAGACCAGGCAAAAATAGATGCATTAAGTCTCATTTGCCACTGTAGTTATTTTTTTTTTCTAAATAAAATGCCCATGGTCTATTTCTTCCATCTAGTGTAATACCATCAATGACAAAGAACTGGAAAGCATGATCGGGGGAAATCTATAATGAGTTAGCTAGGGTATTAGTAAGTTTCTATTTCTGTAGGTCATATGTATGCTCATAAATCCTGTCCCAAAGTCTTCTCACTGTTTTTCCTACATAGAAGCTTTGGCAGGTAGAACATACAGTGCAGTAGATCACGCTACTAGAACTGCAATTAAAAGAGCCCTTCAGAGTAAGTTGAATTCCATTCACTTTGATCAAATTTCCTATGAGAATAAACTTACAGTAAGAGCAACAACCACATTTTTTCATTGCATCCTTTGGGTTCATACTCTTCATTTTCTTTTCAGATACTTGAAATTATTGCTTCTTCTAAAGGTCACCTTTAGTGCTGCCTCAACGCATTCACAGATGTCATTTTCATGTGTAAAAATAGCCCAATTCTTCTTCAAAATATCAAAGACTCAGTAACTATCATCCAAAAATGTTGTTACAAAGGAACTTGTGTGGTTAACATGTGAATCATTCTTCATCCCTTGTACAACCATACCTTGTTGTCCAGAATTATTTAAAATGAGAACATAATATTTTCTTTCCTGTTTATTCAAAACTTTCATCATTATTTCATTCAGGAAAGGAAACCGATACCCATGTTTCAGAAAATATGTCTAAGAAGTAGACATTCCTCACAAAAATCATTTTCTTTGCCAACGATGCAGGTGGCTTGGACAAACTGACCTGTTACAATTTCACATCACAAGTTCATGATACCAGCATTCCATATTTAGATGTGCTACTTATGAAGGATAACACTAACCATTGTTTCATTTACCAAATTTACTGGAAGGATAGTTATTCCAGTAGTCTCCTCCATTCTTCCAGTGCCAATCCACAGAACAAGGCAGTTGCAAAAGGTCAATTTACCACATCTTGAAGAACTTTCTGTTTTGCTGAAAACCTTCAAACGCACACACACACACACACACACACACACACACACACACACACACACACACACACACATACACACACACACACACACACACACACACACACACACACACACACACACACACACACACAATACCCCCTATAACCCACTAACTTAATAGTAACACACAAAACTGTGTACATTTTCAAATATTGACATTTTGCCCACTAATAGGCCCAAAAGTTAAAAACTGGCAGCCACACACAAAGACTCAAGCTAAACAGAAAAAACTATTATCCAAGCTAAGACACATGGTAGGGCCTGTCATTCTATTAAGTGATGCCTGGTTCTGTTTTAGCTCTATAGCTCTCCCAGCTGGCAAAACACTTGAATGCTTTCAGAAAACATTTTCTCCAGCCATTTCTCTTTATTAGATTGTCTTGCTAGTGACAGGAGAACCAGATACAAGACTGTTTACTAGAAAAAAGACCTTATAATATTCAATATTCTTTTTCATTTATTTGCTTTTTGTTAAAACTTATTACTGTATAAAGCTAATGGCCTTAACCCAGTCATTACCCTATGCAAGAATGAGAAAAAGTACAAAATTTTTCTTTTGTCATGCTCTTTTAGCCAGATCCCTTTTTCTTGTTTTTTGTTTTTTTTTTTTTTACATTGCAGAGCCTACATTTCTTAAAACTGAATATGGAGAAAGAGAGAAGAAGGGAGAATAAAACAAAAGGAATAAGCAGAAACACCTACTTATATTACTATCCTCATTACACTTAAAAATAACTGAAAAAACTTTACTTTCTAACATGCAGACAAAATCATGCACCACTAAGCAATACTGTTAAGAAAAAAAACATGTTTTACTTACAGTTAACTCTCTCCCTCTTCTTCCCCTCTCCTAAGTAGTTTTCCAAGCATTAATGACATGAAGAAGGGCATATACTTTAGTGTCTGCTACAAGTTTAACAAAGGCCAAACAAGTCCAAGATTTCAATATTTTCTTGTTCTGCCCAGTTTCACAAATATAACTATTGCTTAGGAATCCCACATTTGTCAATTTCCAAGTTACTGAGTTTAGCCTGCAAACATTAATGACATGAAATAGGACATATGCTTTAGAGTCCTCTGCAAGTTTAACAAAGTCCAAGGAAGTCCACTTTTCCAGATTTTCTTGTTCTACTCATGTTCATCTCCACCCCCCTCAAAACCCTGTCTCTGCATCATCTCTAGTGCACTCTTGATTCTTCTAGTCAACTCCTCTGCTTTTTTCCTCTCTCAATAATTTTCTGTTGAAACACTGGGAAAGGCTTCACTAATGCAGTCTCTCTGTAGTCTCTTTTACTGGAACAGAAGCTGAAATTCCTTCTGTTTCACAGCTCACTTTTTATGGATAAA
The DNA here is from genome assembly GCF_019279795.1 of Protopterus annectens. NCBI lineage: Eukaryota > Metazoa > Chordata > Ceratodontiformes > Protopteridae > Protopterus > Protopterus annectens. The sequence goes on along the minus strand of NC_056728.1, from coordinate 1,997,650,706 downwards.
CTTTTGTATTGCTTCCTTAGCATGTACTTCATCAAAAAAATGTTTTTGTTTCTCCAGGGAAAATATTTTGAAGATAGCTGGGTACAGAAGTTTGAATGTCATGCTTGCTTCTCTACATTCCCTGAATAATGGAATAAATGTATTCCTCTTCTGCCTGGTATATAATGAATAGTCATTTTCCACAAACATTCTGCTGTGTCCAACTTTTAGTACTTTGTCCTTCTGCCACAGTTTTGTTAGAATCAACTCCTTCTGATGCTAAGATTGCATTTTTTACTATTAATGGTCTAGGTTGTTTTCTCATAGCCAGGTTTGGAGTGTACACACAATGTGCCCTTTCAATTAACAATTACTGTTGTGCAGTACCAGTTCAGTTGGTTATTTGTGCTTTCTTCAAATTAATACAGTTCCTTCTATTCAGCTTCTCAGGTACAACAAACAATTTTAGGTTTTCTCTACGTGCTCTGTCCTCTAATTCTATTATTTTTTTAAGCATCTCTTCTTGCGCATACTCATATTCAGCTAGACTTTTATTCATTTTGACCTCTGAGTTTTGCACTTTTATCATCTCATCTGAGTACCTGTTTATTAAAGTTTCTTCCATTTTTTCCAGCGTTTTATTGTTTGAGTTGATATACTCCATCAGTGTTTCATTTGTTTTAGTCAGGTCTGCATGCCATTGCTTCATATTTTCCTCAAGGTTACTGGAAGTCATGTCTGGAGCGTGCACTTCTTTTTGTTGAACACGTAAAGTACTTTTCCTAGTCAGTGTTTTTCATCATCTTTTGTACCAGATTTTCCATCAGGTTCCCTGTATTTCTTTTTTCCTGGCATCCAGGTAGTCCACCTACTAGTTAGTTACTTAAATTTACTCAGAAATCCAGGCCCAGTGGCTTTCTCTGATAAGTTTCTGTTTTCACACTGGGAAAGCCAGAATTAGGCTGTTACTCAATGTACAGCCAGCTTGAAAGTCCCTATCCGAACTTCATCTTGACCTGTTTAATCTAAGCTTCTTCAGTGATTATGCCACTCAGCTGACAAGTGGGAGTAGAGGGTGAATGCTGCAAGCTCTAGTTCCACTGGTGCAAGATTAATTTCTCTCAGTCCTTGTTTGCATACTGTGGGAACTTTGAGCACCTCACTTAATGAGACATTGCTCCTGGGTTGTCCCTGAAAAGGGATTATGCATACAGTGGACCTAACTGGTTAACAAATGGGTATTAGTCTTATTATTATTACTATTATTATTACATTCCTGAAGCCTAGACATTCGTGATTTACAACCGAAAACCATCGAAGGGGTGGGGAGCAGGGGTGCTACCCCACTGCCAGTGCATAAAGTGGTCGGGGAGCCTAAGTCACCAGGGAAGTCTGGTCAGTATGCCTGTTACAGGTGTGGCGGAGAACATCTGTCAAGGAACTGTCGGTTCTTAAATGAAAAATGTCATGCTTGCGGAAAAAAGGGCCATGTGAAGAAAATGTGCCGATCAACGCCCTCTAGGGCCCAGACGAGAAAGGGGGAGGAAAAGAGCAGTATGATGGACAGAAAGGGGAACCGAAAAATAAAACGGCAGTATGCACATCACATGCATGAAGGTACAAATAAAAACACCAGGGAAGATGAGGAAGTGTTTACTATGTTGAACTTGGAAGAGGCCAGGTGGGAAAGAGTTGATCCCATCACAACCCAGTTGGACTTAAATGGTAAAATGGTGCAGTTTGAAGTGGATACCGGATGTAGTGTGACGGTTCTGTCCAAGGCTGAGTATGGAAAGTTATGGCTAAAAGAAGCTCAGAAGCTGCAGGACTGTTCAGTGACTTTGAAAACATATACCGGTGAAACAGTTCCCACACTGGGGATGGCCAAAGTAACTGTAAAACATAAAGATAAAGTCAAACAGTTGCCAGTCATGGTGGTAGCAGGTAAGGGACCAAACCTGTTAGGCCAGGCGTGGCTAAAGGAGCTGGAAATGGGGTGTCTACGGCTCCATAAAGTAGAACAGCAGGGGCTGGCCTTGCAAGATGTGCTGGAGAACAATGAAGAAGTGTTCAAAGAGGAACTGGGGACCTGGAGGGGTCCACCAGCAAAGATGCACGTTAAAGAAAATGCAACGCCAAGATTTTACAAACCTCGACCCGTACCATACGCCATGAAGAAGAAAGTGGAGACTGAGTTGGAGCGACTCACCAAGCAAGGTATAATTGAACCAGTGAAGTTTTCAGAATGGGCAGCACCAATTGTTCCAGTATTAAAGCCAGATAATACTGTACGCATATGTGGTGACTATAAGCTAACAGTGAATCAAGTTTCGAAACTGGAGCAGTATCCATTACCCAAGGTGGAGGATGTGTTTGAAAAGCTGTCGGGAGGTGAAAGGTTTAGTAAACTGGACCTCAGTCAGGCATATCAACAAGTAGTTCTGGAAGAAGGGTCGAAGGCATATGTCACCCTTAACACACACAAAGGGCTGTTCCAAGTCAATCGTTTACCCTTTGGGGTTTCCTCTAGTCCAGCTATTTTCCAGAGAATAATGGAGGGACTGGTGGCAGGAATTCCGAAGGTGGCTGTGTATCTGGACGACATCCTGTTGACGGGGAGGAACAATGGCGAGCATCTGGAGACTCTGAACGAGGTGCTAAGTCGACTGCAAGAGGCTGGTTTACGGGTGAAGAGGAGTAAATGTGCTTTCATGGTAAAGGAAGCCGAGTTCCTGGGTTACAAGGTGGATGCCTCGGGCCTACACCCCCTGCCAGACAAGGTAAAAGCCATCCAAGAGGCACCTGCACCCACAAATGTTACAGAGCTGAAGGCTTATTTAGGCTTACTTAACTATTATAACAGGTTCCTACCAAATCTGTCAACGCTGTTAGCTCCTCTACATAAACTGTTAAGGAAGGAGACCCTGTGGGCATGGCAGAAGGAACAAGACAAAGTGTTTAAGCAGTCCAAGGAACTAATGCAGTCTTCAGAGGTTTTGGTGCACTACGATAGTCACAAGGACTTAATTTTGTCATGTGATGCCTCACCGTATGGGTTAGGGGCCATGTTGGCACACTGGATGCCAGATGGACAAGAAAGACCCATTGGGTTCATGTCACGCACCTTAACACCAGTGGAGTCAAACTATTCCCAGCTCGACAAAGAGGGGTTGGCTGTAATGTTTGGAATTAAGAGGTTCCACAAATACCTCTATGGCAGGAAGTTTACTGTGTGCACCGATCATAAGCCTTTGTTGTCACTGTTCAACGAGATGAAGGCCGTGCCTCAGATGGTTTCGCCCCGAATTCAGAGATGGGCTGTAACATTGAGAGCTTATGAATATGAGATTGTTTATAAGCCTGGGAAACACCATAGCAATGCGATCGCTGGCTGAGCCGTCGCTACCGGGGCCTCCCCAGCGAGAGGAAAGGGAGGACCGAGTGTTGATGATGGAGGACATCACGTTGGTGTCAGCGAAAGAATTGAGCGAATGGACACGCAAAGACCCGGTGTTGGCTCCAGTGTTTCAATGGGTTCAGCAAGGCTGGGCAACACAACAACCTGATCCAGTTTTCAGGCCTTATGAGGTGAGGAAAACAGAGCTGAGTGTGCAAGATGGATGCGTGTTATGGGGGGCACGAGTGATAATTCCGCCCCCAGGAAGACGTGCACTTTTACAACAGCTGCATCAAGGTCACGTGGGCATCACCCGAATGAAGGCCTTAGCACGAAGTTATTTCTGGTGGCCCAAGTTGGACCACAACATTGAAGTCGCTGTGAAAGAGTGTAAAACCTGTCAGCAGCATCGCAACTTACCTGTGGTGGCACCACTACACCCATGGGAGTGGCCGAGTAGACCTTGGCAGAGACTTCATACAGACTATGCAGGACCTTTTATGGGGGCAATGTTTTTGATAATAATGGATGCTCATTCTAAATGGATGGATGCATACCCAGTCAAAACGCCCACTTCCACCACTACCATTGACTGCCTGAGAAAGAGTTTCAGTAGTCAAGGATTACCTGAGACTATTGTATCAGATAATGCATCATGTTTCATGAGTGAAGAGTTCAAGGGGTTCCTGGAAAAAAATGGCATTGTACATGTCACATCAGCACCCTACCATGCGGCTTCAAATGGCTGTGCTGAAAGGGCTGTCCAGACCTTTAAAGCGATGATGAAAAAGGCCGGAGACGGAAGTATGGCAGCCAAAGTATCAAGGGTGTTATTCAACTACCGCATTACACCCCAGTCTACCACGGGATTGTTCCCTGCCGAGATGTTGCAAGGACGGAGATTAAGATCCACGTTGGATCTGGTGCATCCCAACATCCGAGCTAAGGTAAAGAGGATACAGTGGAGGCAAAAAGAACATCATGATCGACGACGGAGAGAGAGAAGTTTCCTGGAGGGAGATGCAGTGATGACGCGAAACTTCAGTTATGAACCTAAATGGATTCCAGGGTTTATTGTCAAGAGCACGGGTCCCCTGTCATACCAGGTGAGGTTGAATGGAGGTTTAGTAGTGAGGAGACATGTGGACCAGATTCTGCGGAGTGTGCAGGCGAAGGACTCCATGGAACTGCAAGCCCCGGAAATGCCGTTAGTTTTGGGAGAAGGGCTCACAGCGGCAGGAGGATCTCTGATCTTGGGGGCCGAGGGAGACCGCCAGGACTCGGAAGGAGAGGTTCCCAAGGATCCAACTGTTCCAGGGATGGACACACCAGTACCAGAGGGGGTAACTGTGACACCGGAGTCACCCAGGGTGGTACCATTGCGCCGTTCTAAGCGGGCACTGGTTAAACCTAGTTACTTGAAGGACTATCAATGTTACAATTGCATGTCTAGTTTAAAAGAGCAACCTAACTCGATTGTAGGGTAACTGTTTAATACTAACTGGGTATGTCGAAATTAAGTGACTAGATGGATTGTTTTTGGCTTGCTCCCTTGTTTTTCTTAGGTAAGAAAGCGTATTCAGTGCTTAAAAGGGGAGGAATGTAGTATCGGGCAAGTAATGCTGTTATTGTACTGTAGGGGTGCTCTGGGGAATTAGCAACATGTAGTGTTGGTTCTGTATTCTCTGGTAACTGGTTGTTTCCGGTGTATGTATGGCGATGGCAAAGTTGTGAACATGTAGCATGGGTGAGCACCTGAAGGCTCTTAATAAAGAAAGGCCTTACAACTCCAGAACCGTGTGGTCTCCTTTATTTACCAGGATATAACACTAATGCAGTCTCTCTGTAGTCTCTTTTACTGGAACAGAAGCTGAAATTCCTTCTGTTTTACAGCTCACTTTTTATGGATAAACTTTTGTATTGCTTCCTTAGCATGTACTTCATCAAAAAAATGTTTTTGTTTCTCCAGGGAAAATATTTTGAAGATAGCTGGGTACAGAAGTTTGAATGTCATGCTTGCTTCTCTACATTCCCTGAATAATGGAATAAATGTATTCCTCTTCTGCCTGGTATATAATGAATAGTCATTTTCCACAAACATTCTGCTGTGTCCAACTTTTAGTACTTTGTCCTTCTGCCACAGTTTTGTTAGAATCAACTCCTTCTGATGCTAAGATTGCATTTTTTACTATTAATGGTCTAGGTTGTTTTCTCATAGCCAGGTTTGGAGTGTACACACAATGTGCCCTTTCAATTAACAATTACTGTTGTGCAGTACCAGTTCAGTTGGTTATTTGTGCTTTCTTCAAATTAATACAGTTCCTTCTATTCAGCTTCTCAGGTACAACAAACAATTTTAGGTTTTCTCTACGTGCTCTGTCCTCTAATTCTATTTTTTTTAAGCATCTTTTCTTGCGCATACTCATATTCAGCTAGACTTTTATTCATTTTGACCTCTGAGTTTTGCACTTTTATCATCTCATCTGAGTACCTGTTTAAAGTTTCTTCCATTTTTTCCAGCGTTTTATTGTTTGAGTTGATATACTCCATCAGTGTTTCATTTGTTTTAGTCAGGTCTGCATGCCATTGCTTCATAATTTCCTCAAGGTTACTGGAAGTCATGTCTGGAGCGTGCACTTTTTTTTGTTGAACACGTAAAGTACTTTTCCTAGTCAGTGTTTTTCATTACCTTTTGTAGCTGATTTTCCTTCAGGTCATCTGTATTTCTTTTTTTCCTGGCAACCAGGCAGTGCACCTACTAGTTAGTTACTGAAATTTACTCAGAAATCCAGGTCAATTGGCTGTCTCTGCTAAGTTTCTGTTTTCACACTGGGAAAGCCAGAATTAGGCTGTTACTCAATGTACAGCCAGCTTGAAAGTCCCTATCCGAACTTCATCTTGACCTGTTTAATCTAAGCTTCTTCAGTGATTATGCCACTCAGCTGACAAGTGGGAGCAGAGGGTGAATGCTGCAAGCTTTAGTTCCACTGGTGCAAGATTAATTTCTCTCAGTCCTTGTTTGCATACTGTGGGAACTTTGAGCACCTCACTTAATGAGACATTGCTCCTGGGTTGTCCCTGAAAAGGGATTGTGCATACAGTGGACCTACCTGGTTAACAAATGGGTATTAGTCTTATTATTATTACTATTATTATTACATTCCTGAAGCCTAGAAAGCAGCGGTTCTACTGCTATTATACAAACATGGCCAAGGACAGACCCTGGTAAATACAGACCCATTAGTCTAACTAGCTTCATATGTAAAGCTGTGGAAAATATTATCTCAGACTTCATTAATCTAGAAATTGAAAATCTCTTAACAATAAACTCATCAATTCAGCTTTGCCAGAAGAAGTTCCTGTCTCTTTAACCTCATTAATTTCTTTGAAAACATTAACAGAGCAGTGAATAGTGGTTATGCAGTGCGTAAAGCATATTTAAGACCTGGTGCACTATTTGCCATGCAGGCATTATTAACAGACTTATAAATAGGTTCATAGGTTCATAGGTTCATACTAGGCTATCTGCCCTAGGGCATTTATAAGCCTAGCCAGAGTGTGTTTGGCTTTCGCCACACATTTTAAATTAATTTTGCTATACCCTTTTTCGAGGTTAGTATACTGTGCCTCTGTCTAACAGTGACACAGAAGTGATACCCGGGGTAAACCTATGATCTCCCATCCACTCATCAAGATTCCTCTTGAAGAGAGTCAATGAGGGACTCTGCCTAACCTGGACTGGGATTTTATTCCAGAGTGAAGGGAGCCTCTGGGTTATGAATCTGTCCCTCCAGCATGTTCTATTTATTTCAGTGCTGAGGTTCAAGTCTCACGAGCACGTAGCTCGATGGGATTTGGATTTTCTGTGGTGCAGCATGTCCATTAATTCCGGGTTGGACATGGCTTTATACGTCAGGCACAGATCGCCTCTGGGCAGACGGTATGCCACTAAGTAGAGCTGAAGTTTCTTTAACCGGGCAGCATATGGCATCTGTTTGAGCCCTTTGTTCCTCTTGGTGAGGTACTTTTGGGGTCTTTCCAGTTGCTGCAGGTGTCTGGTAAGGTACATCCCAAAAGGGGCATTGTACTCAATTATGGGTTGATGAGGGATGAGTAAAGAGGCACGATGACCTCCCCTGATCTAGATGTGAATCTCTTCATGATTAGATGGGCTATATAAAATGTTTTTTTAACCACTTTGGCCACGTGGTTGTCAAATGAGAGATTGCTATCAACTTGGGTCCCCAGGTCCCTAATTACTTCTTCTGTACTTAATGGATTACCACCTATGTGGTAATTTGTGGGCACTTTGTTTTTGCCAAAGGGGATGACTATACACTTGTTGGCATTTAGCTTGAGGCCATGGCTCTGGCACCAGTTGTCTGTTTCTATGAGGCCCTTTTGGATGATGCTTGTGTCGGCTGGAGAGTCGATTATGGCACCCAGTTTGCAGTTATCTGCGAACTTGGTCAGCCACAGTCTTTCCATGTTTGCCTGTACCTCCAAGAAATATATACCGAACAAGAGAGGTCCCAGGACTGAGCCTTGTGGGACGCCACTTGTAACTGGTTTGGAGTCTGACATGGCTCCAGCAATTCTAACCATGTGGGTTCTGTCCTTGAGCCAGTTTGCAACCCATCTAATGACATAGGGGTTTATATTTAAGCTGGTGAGCTTGTCTATAATGCCCGAGTGGGGTATTGTATCGAAGACTTTTGTGAGGTTCAGGTAGGCTGTGTGGACCACCTTCCCCTCGTTAATGGCCTTGGTGACTGTTTCAAACAAATCAACCAGGTTTAAGAGGCAGCATCTGCCCTTAACAAAGCCAAACTGGGTAGGATCCAGTGTCTGTAGGTTCCCAATATCTTTATTTATGAGGTCCATGATGATCCTTTCCATAGCTTTGCAGACCAAGCTAGTCAGGCTTATGGGGCGATAGTTTCCAGGATCCATTGAGGCACCACCTTTGTGGAGAGGGACCACTGTTGCTGTACGCCACTCTTTGGGTACATATCCTGTAGTAAGGCTGAGATTGAACAGTAGATATATGTTTGGGTTTAGCTCTTCTTGGAGTTCATGTAGGACGCTGCCCAGGACACTGTCTGGTCCCATTGATGCTGTGTTTTTTGCTTTGGAGAGGGCGGCTCTTACCTGAGCATCTGAGATGTCAGGGGGGCAGCACTCTGCTGGGATAGATATTCACCCTTTTGGTGGGGAGGGGGGGAGAAGTTTGCACTGAACCTGTCAGCTAGGATGTTGGCAATGTCTGTGGGTTCAGTGTATTTTTTGTCATTTTGGACTAATTCTGAGCATATCTTAGAATTCCCACCCAGGTTTCTAACATAACTAAGGAAAGCCTTGTGATTATCCTTTGTGTCCTGTGCAATTTTTCTCTCGAAGCTGGCCTTAGATGACTTTATGAGTGCCCGTAGTTTTTTGCTTATACTGATCAGCAATGCCTTCCCTTTTTGGGATTTTGCTCTATCATGTAGTAGCTTCCTCCTTCTATTGTATAGTTTGTTTATGGCTGGGGTCCACCAGACAGGACGTCTGCCTTTGGAGGATTGGGTCTTGGTTTTATTTGGGATTGCATGATCCATGCATTCCTGAAGGTGTTCATAGAATGCGTTTATAAAGGATTCTGCGGTCTGGGCCGTATTCTCCACAGGCCCAGGGGCTTTGAAGGATTCCACCTCGGTTTTGGGGAGTGTGAAATTTGCTTTAGAGAAGTTTTTCACTGTGGCTTTCTGGGCAGGGGGTGGGGTTGGGATTTGAATATCCAGTGAGATTAGTTTATGGTCTGATCTTACCAGTGAGGGATACACTTCTGGTCTGGAGCATAGAGTCCCCATGTTGGTGATGATCAGGTCCAGTATGTTTTCCCCTCTTGTGGGAGTGGTAACAAGTTGTTCCATAGCATTTGAGTTTATAAATTCTAGGAACCTTTAGGCTAGGGTGTTGGAGCTAGAGTAATGCTCCCAGTCTATACACTCATGTGTACTAGCTTTTGATAGCATTTAATCGAAAAGCAAAGCATTTATTGTGTTTTCTGTTCTGTCTGTGAAAAAATTTGAAAAAAAACAAAAAAATATTCTTGTTCTCCTAACTTTCCTGGCTAGTTTGTTCCAGTGATCAGATTTTGCTGATCCCTGGGCTTTGTCTTGGTTCCTGTACTTCTCCATTTTCTTTGTTTGGTCAGGGGTAAGTTTCTTTACTCACCAGTGGGAATGGGGAGTACTAAGCTGCCTGTTTGTCCTCAGAGGAGCGGTTTAAGACAGTAACTTGTAATTCATTGGCCATTTTGGGTCATTTCCTGCCTTTTCCAGACCCCTGCTATAAAGCACGCTTTAGCATGCTTTAGCTCCTAGCGCGGAGTTGCCACAGGAGCACACAAGAGCAGCGGTGGTTAATTAAGGTTAAACTATTTAGGCTACCTAAAGTCCATTCTTCATTTTTTCCCTTAGAACAGCTCTTCTTGAACTCTACTTCTAATCTAACCAGCCTATTCTCTATCTGAAAAGTTCAGCTCTACTTGATTCCTAAGTAGACTATTCTCTATCTGGAAAGCTTAGCACTTGCTCCTAAAGTACTTTTTACACTTTTTATTATACATAGTACCCCACCAGCCTAAAACCCCTTTTTCGATCACCCACATCCCTCGAAGTCTTTTCAAACTCAATTACATAAAGTTTTTGTCTTTTCCTTTTAGCATGTCGAGGGGTCAGTTGCTAGCGTCCTCTCCTGCTCAGCTGGTGAATCTGGGAATATTGAGGCAAAGTTGCAACTGCCTCATGTACACAGACAACCCTCTCCTTCTCCCACAAAACACAAATACATGCGAGAGATGCAACTATATAGCCAAACTGGAGGCTGAGCTCTCTCAACATAGGACTGGCAAGACCAGACAGGAGGAGAAGGTAACCACACACACCACAAACCCAGTCTCACATAGTACTATCACAACTTCAAATCATACACATAAACACACAAAGACATACTCGGAGGCTCTGACCAAAAATCTACCAAAACAGCAGAGGCCACCAAAGCAGACACCCAAACAACTGCCATCTCAGGACACACCACATGCAACACATAGACCACAAAGTCAGTGTGCCAAACAGTCACAGCCCTTAAGGCCAAACACAATGCCAGACACACTCGTCATAGGTGACTCCATAGTCAGACACACTGACATCCCATTCACCAGATTGAGTAAGGAGAAGGTCACAGTAAGCTGCCTGTCGGGCGCTAGAATCCGCCACATAACACAAGCACTCAGGTCACTCAACAGCAAGTACAAGTATGACTCAATCATTGTTCATGCTGGTGTGAATGACCTGAGACGTACCTCCCTGGACTACATGAAAAGAGACATAGAGGAGCTCTCTGATTATGTAGCCCAGGCAGGTATGACCCTGACCTTGAGCAGTATCCTACCTTCACCAAGAATGATGCCACAATACAGAGACAAGATGATCAGCTTTAATAATTCACTTAATCTCTGGTGTCATTCAATGGGGATCCAATGTCTGTCTGCCTGGGATGACATGCAGGACAAGCCACGCTGCTTCACAAGGGATGGCTTGCACCTGTCACCCCTAGGCTTCCGGATATTGGCAAAGGCTCTTGCCACCCCCATAGTGCCTTTTTTAGGCAAGGCTCAAATTCTAAACCTACCACCCTAGAACACAAAAAAGAGAAAAAACTAAGGGTAATACTGCTCAATGCCAGAAGTCTCAACCTCAAAATGCACGCACTTGAAGCCCTTCTCAGTATGGAGAACATCGATGTCTGTGCTGTGACTGAAACCTGGTTCAAGGCTCCTGAGAGCACCCCGGCACTATCAGGTTTTACCTCATATCATGCGTTCTGGCTGCAAAATCCGGAACACACAATGAAAAGAGGGGGGTATCCATATTCATCAAGGATACCCACAACTCCAGGTTAGTGGCAACACACGAGGCATCAGAGACCATCCAGGTGCAATTAACCGTAGGCAAGACTGCTCTGCAATTTGTAGCATGTTACAGACCACCCTCTCAAACTCAGGAACCTCACACAGCTTTCCTGAAAACACTAGAGGGGATAAATGTATCTCCAAACACCATCATATTAGGTGATTTCAACTATCCGAATATAGACTGGGATCATTACTCAAGCCCCAACACTCTAGCCCAAATTTTCCTAGAGTTCATAAACTCTAATGCCATGGAACAACTAGTCACCATCCCCACAAGAGGAGAAAACATACTAGATCTCATCATCACGAACATGGGGACACAATGTTCAACACCGGAAGTATACCCCTCATTGGTGAGATCAGATCATAAATTAATCTCACTGGAAGTCCACATCCCGCCCCCACCCCAGATAAAAAAGACCACAGTGAAGAACTTCTCAAAAGCTGACTTCACACTTCTTAAGACTGGTGTGGTTTCTTTCAAGGCCCCCGAGCCAGCGGAAACCATTACTCAAGCCGCTGAATCACTTACAAATGCCTTCTACCAGCACCTCCAGGATTGCATGGATCAGGCAATCCCAAACAAAACAAAGACTCTTTGCACCAAAGGCAAGCGCCCAGTCTGGTGGACCCCAGCCATAAACAAGCTCTACAATAAAAGGAGAAAGCTACTACAAGATAGAGCAAAATCCTTAAAAGGGAAAACACCCTTGATCATTATAAGTAAAAAACTACGATCACTCATAAAATCATCCAAGGCAAATTTTGAGAGAAAAGTCGCTAAGGACTCAAAAGACAATCATAAGGCCTTTTTTAGCTATGTTAGAAACCTGGGAGGAAACTCCCAGATATGCTCAGAATTATTTCAAAATGATATAAAAATCACTGAACCAACAGACATTGCCAACATACTGGCTGACAGGTTCAGTGCAAATTTCTCCCCCCCAAAAGGAGAGATATCTATACCAGCAGATTGTAGCCCCCCAAACATCTCAAATGCTCAGGTGAAAACTGCTCTCTCCAAGGCTAAAAACACAGCATCTATGGGACCAGATGGTGTCCCCGGTTGTGTGCTCCACAAACTCAATGAGGAATTAAACCCGCAGTTAGGGCAGCTGTTTAATCTTAGCCTCACCTCAGGATATGTACCCAAGGAGTGGCGTACGGCAATTGTGGTCCCACTTCACAAAGGCGGTGCCTCCACTGACCCTGGAAATTACCACCCCATCAGCTTAACAAGCCTGGTCTGCAAAGCTATGGAGAGGATCATAATGGAAGTCATAAATAAAGACATAGGGGACTTACAGACATTGGATCCAACCCAGTTTGGCTTTGTCAAGGGCAGATCATGCCTTTTAAACTTGGTTGACTTTTTCGAAACAGTCACCAAGGCCATTGATGAGGGCAAGGCAGTCCACACAGCCTACCTTGACCTTGCAAAAGCTTTTGACACAATACCCCACTTGGGTATCATTGAAAAACTCACCAGCTTAAATGTAAACCCATACAACACAAGATGGGTTGCAAACTGGCTAAGTGACAGAACCCACAGGGTCAGAGTTGCTGGCGCCATGTCAGACTCCAAGCCAGTCACAAGTGGTGTCCCACAGGGCTCAGTTCTGGGCCCCCTCTTGTTCGGCATCTACTTTTCAGAAGTACAGGCAAACACAGGAGGATTATGGCTGACAAAGTTTGCAGATGACTGCAAACTGGGCTCCATAGTTGAAAACACATCAGACACAGATATCCTTCATATGGGTCTCATAGAAATGGATAACTGGTGCCAGAGCCATGGCCTAAAGTTAAACGCCAAAAAATGCATAGTCATACCCTTCAGGAAAAACAAGGTTACCCCTAGCTACCATATAGGTGGCAATCCACTAAGGACAGAAGAAGTTATCAGGGATCTGGGGACCCAGGTTGACAGTAACCTTTCGTTTGACACTCACATTGCCAAAGTAGTTAGGAAGACCTTCTACATTGCCCACCTGATCATGAAGGGATTCACATCTAGATCAAGGGAGGTAATTGTTCCCCTGTACTCATCACTCATCAGACCAATGATAGAGTACAATGCCCCATTTGGAATGTATCTTACCCGACACCTGCAGCAATTGGAAAGGCCCCAAAAGTTCTTCACCAAAAGGATAAAGGGTCTCAAAAATATGTCTTATGCTGCCCGACTGAAGGAACTCCAGCTCTATTCAGTCGCATACCGTCTGCTCAGAGGTGACCTGTGCCTGACATACAAGGCCATGTCCAACCCTGAATTAATGAACATGCTCCACCTCAAAAAATCCAAATCCATCAGAACTACAAGAGCAAGAGACTTAAACCTTAACACGGTTATAAATAGGACGTGCTGGAGGGACAGATTCAATACCCAGAGACTCCCTATGCTGTGGAACAAAATCCCGGTACATGTAAGGCAGAGCACCTCGCTGGCTTTGTTCAAGAGAAATCTTGACCAATGGATGGGAGATCGCAGGTTTACCCCAGGGATCACCTCAGTGTCACTGCTGGACAGAGGCATGGCAAAATAATGGGCATAGTATCCTTCAAACTTAAGGGGTGGTGAAAGCCACAAAACTTTGGGCTAGGCTTATAAATGCCCTAGGGCAGATAGCCTAGTATGAACCTATGAACCTATGAACCTATGTTTGGGTAGCTGAAGTCGCCCAATATAATGGTGTTTGGAGAGACCTTCATATTTTCCAGTGTTCTCTGGAAGGCTGAGTGGGGTTCCTGGGTTTGGGAGGGTGGTCTGTAGCAGGCTATAAACTGGAAGGCAGTTTTACCCACTGTTAGTCGCACATGGATAATCTCTGATGCTTCGTGCTGTGCCACCAACCTGGAGGTGTGGGTATCTATGACGAATATTGATACTCCCCCTCCTTTTGTGGTTCGGTCCACGTTTTGGGGCCGAAAAGCATGGTATGAGGTATAACCTGGTAGTGCTGGCGTGCTCTCAGGAGCCTTGAACCAGGTTTCTGTTATTGCACAGATATCGATGTTCTCCATGCTAAGGAGAGTTTTGAGTGCGTGCATCTTGAGGTTTAGACTTCTGGTGTTGAGTAGCATTACTCATAGTTTCTTATCCCTTGTTATACCTATGAAGGTGGGTTTGTCTTTTGAGCCTTGCCTAAAAAAGGCACTATGGGGGTAGCAAGGGCCTTTGCCAATATCCGAAAGCCCAGGGGTGACAGGTGCAAGCCATCCCTAGCGAAGCATCGTGGCTTGTCGAGCATGTCATCCCAGGCTGACAGGCATTGGATCACCTTTGTATGACACCAATACTTAAGCCAATTGTTGAAATTGATCATCTTGTCTTCATATTGTGGCATCATTCTTGGTGAGGGTAAGATACTACTCAAGGTCAGGGTCATACCGGCCTGGGCTACATGCTCAGAGAGCTCCTCTATGTCTCTTTTCATGTAGACCAGGGAGGTACGTCTCAGGTCATTCACACCAGCATGGACAATGACTGAGTCATATTTGTACTTGCCTTGGAGTGACCTGAGTGCGTGTGTTATGTGGCGGATCCTAGCACCTGACAGGCAGCTCACTGTGACCTTCTCCTTGTTCAGCCTGGTGAGCGGGACGTCAGTATGCCTGATGATAGAGTCACCTATTACAAGTGTATCAGGTGTGTTGTTTAGCCTTAAGGGCTGTGACTGTTCAGCACACTGGCTTTGTGAGCTATGTGTTGCACGTGTTTTGTTTTGGGGTAGCGGTTGCTTGGGTGTCTGCTTTGCAGGTCTCTGCTGCTTAGGCAGATTTTTATTTAGAGCCTCTGAGTATGTTTTTGTGTGTTTATGTGTTTGGTTTGCTGTCGTGTTAGGTCTATGTGAGACTGGAATAGTAGTGAGTGTGGTTTCCTTTTCTTCCTGACTGGTTATGCCAGTACTGAGTTGAGAGAGCTTAGCCTCCAGTTTGGCTATATGGTTGCATCTCTCACATCTGTTGGAATTTGTTGGGAGGAGGAGGATAGGGTTGTCTGTGTACATGAGGCAGTTGTAACATTGCCTCAGGATTCCCAGATTCACCAGCTGGACCGGAGAGGAGATTGACAACTGACCTTTGGACATGCTAGAATAGTATTGGGAATTCCTTTATAATTGAAAAAAAGGGCCAATGGGGAACAAGGTACTCAATGGGAGTTTGTGAGGGCGTAGTGCTTTTAATTTTTTAGTGCTGACTTAGTGAGCAAGTGCCAGATAACTTAAATGCAATGTGTTACAGTTTAAATATGAATATAAAGTCTTTTCTCTCTCTCCAGTTCATGCTGTAATCACAAGTGCACTATTACAAAATCAGTTGCATTTTCTCGAAGGTCTTTGCTCACCTCTTCAACTATGTGCACCTCAGTGTAAGTCTATGTGTATGAAATTAAGTAATTAAACTAAACCTATTCATTACTGTAATGTATAAGAGGCAGGAAATTCATAAACAAAGTTTCTAAGAGTAAAAGAAACTGCTGCAATGGGATTTTGCGGCAATATATACTGTAGAACACAAAAAGTTGTGGCTGTCTTTCTGAGGTATAGAGCTTTGTAGTTGTTTTGGAAATGCAGAATAACTTTGCAAAATTGTGAAACTTTACACCTAAATTAACAGTGCTTCCTATACTAGTAAAATGTGTTCAAACTGCAGAGTCCTTTATTACAGGCTTTTTCACAGTTTCACTGGACTAATGAGATTAGGATGTCATTGTATGTTAAGTGCTTGCATATAGTACTTTGTCACAGATTTTAAATATTCATCCTATTTTATGGATGTGTGCAAATATTTGTAGGTAAACTCTGCTTATATAAATCTAATCTAGCTTCCCTGCAGGCAGCACAGGACAGTTAGCAGACAATCTTGCCACTTCTTCCCAAAAATGTTCTTACTGGAGTAATTGATAGCAAACACCCAAAGCACTTCAGAGCGTCTGGTGAGCTACTCAATTAATTTTTTCTCTCACTCCCTCATTTTCATCTCATCTATAAGAATATCCTTCACCTACAAAACTCTGCAGTAAACCCAGCATAACTCTTCTTTTGTATACTGTTTGTTTATTAATTAATTAATTAATTTATTTATTTATTTATACTTTCTTTTTTGTAGAATCTGTCCCTCAAAACAACATATTTTACCATCTATTAACACAGTGCAAGCACAAACGTATACCAGTTATCCTAGTGACATATTTTCTCCAAGTAAAAACTGTCAATGTATGTAAATATGGGTCTATATCACTTCATTGAATAGCCATTCGTTGAACACCTATTTAGCGAAGCTGCTCTTCAGTGAATGGCAAATTTTAAATATGGCAGACAAGCAGTTGGCCAACTGAGTGACCACAAAAAAAATAAGATAAAATTAAATTTAAAACCTGACAAGGTAGGGGGCTACACCTCCCTCACTCTCCAATGTGGGGGCTGCACCCCTCACCCATCCCTAACTAAATATACCAACGCTGAGATTTCAATACAGTGGAGAAAAGGGAAATTTCCAGATGGTGGCCAACCGCTGGTTTGCCCTAGTTAAAATTCACCATGCATTGAAGAGCGGCTTTGCTAAATAGGCATTCAATGAATGGCTATTTGCTGAATAGCCATGAGATGAAATAATATAGACCCTGTAAAAGCAGCTACACAGTTTTAACAATTAATTGTGTTAGTCAGGGGTTTACACATCTGATCAGGTGTCACATAAACTCACCTACAGCTGATCATATTCAGTCTTATCACTGCCTCTCTTTTATTCATGACATCTAGAAGCCCTTACAAGACATCGAGTCCAAACCAATCACGGGCCTGGCCATCTTGTTTAAATTAGTGCACTCTCCTATTCCCCCTCCATCTGCCCTATTTTAGAGATCTAGGCTATCTGAGGTCATTCTGTCACAATAGCTCATCATGTATAAATACATTTTAAAGGCAAAAGTAGTCTCTAATGCAGATACTTTTATGATAACTCTTCTCTATCCTTCAAATTGCATATGCCCACATTGATTACCTCCTACTGATCTGGTGTTTTTGCTTATGTTGCTCCTCTCCCTCCCCAATCCCCCAGCCATTTTGCCATACCATTACATTTATAGGACTTCCTTCCCACTTCTCCTAAAGGCATACACATAGCTGCAGACTTACACTCATGGAAAGCATACCCCAGTTACAATAATACACACACAACTCTTAAAGTATCAGTGTGCAGTTAAACACTCTAACCTCTTTCCTCTTTTAAATTTGCTAACTGACCGTATGCCCCCCAGTGATCACAACTTACCACATCATCCCCTATCAGTTAGCAAATCCTACCCCTCATATATTTAATACACCAGTGCTTTACCTTCTCTTTTGATGACCTACCTCTCTACAAAATACACCCAGCATTATACCTTTCACCCTTCAAAGGCAAGCCACTTAAATTACCCCCATTCCATTTCCCTGCACTAATTCCATCAACTAAAATCTCTCTCTCTCTCCCTTTCCTTATGCATATCCACAACAATCCTCCACTATGTCATGACACTTAAAATGTATTATCTATACAACATAAGACATATTATTTTCTCATACATTTCATGCTAGTTTTCATACTTGCCGTTCTCACACACAGTTTTCCTCATACCATATCCACCGTCCCCCCATGATGTTCCAGTACTCCACAACAATATTGCAGCCAACATTCCCTATATATCACAAACCTCTATAATAGCTCCTACATGGACTTCTTTAAACACCCATCTCTTAGCACCTAACCCATCCATGCTAAAAGACATACCAGAATCAGAATAAAACAGAAACGTATTTCTTTCACCATCTACCCTAAAAATGCAACTCTTGATGATATTCACCCTAACCCTGGGCCTAATAAAAATATGACTTGGTGTTCACCATCCTTGCACCAATATCTCTATTGAATATTGTCCATCTATAGCTCAAGCTACATTAAAATTCTATTTTATCAATGTCAGAAGCATCATCAAAAAACAACTGACTATCATGCATGGATAAATGTTTATGCTCAGTATGTACTAACCTTCTCTAAAACTTGGCTGATGCCAAGCACCAAAAAAGAGGAAATCACTCCATCTAGTTACAACATACATAGACTTGATAGAAAGGCAAACAAAAGATGGTGATATAGCTATAATGTATTCTAACTTCCAGCAACTCTGTCTCTCTCTCTACCCAAATACTCCCTTCAACTTCAAACATTTCAAGATAGTGAATAGGCTCTAATCACCATACTAGATACTGGATGAATGGTGGTATTGGTTTACCAGATCTAGAATTATATTCTATAGCCTCAATTAACAAAACAATATTTTTGGGTCAATAATCTATATTCTAGTAAATGGAGTTTCAAGAAAGTGTCTATATACAATCTCTTACTACCAGACTTTCTAATTACTGCCTAATATTAGATAATCCTTTGTTTTGGTATTTAAAAGCATGTTTTCTAAACAACGCAAGTCATAAAATTAATTTCTGTTACATCTCAATCTTAATGCAGTCTATGGGAAATTTCATCTATAGATATCCAATGTATAAAACATGGGTTTTCCTTATTTTTCCAATAGATTTCACTCAAAATAATATTTCCACTTTATACTTATATGAAATACATATATTTAAAGAAAATAATTTAGTATATTGGTTCCAGCTAATGGACAGAGAGAAATTATATTCTGCTCAATACATAATTAATTAATATGATCTGGGGAAAGACATTTGATTGCATTTGCAAAACTGTAGACAATTTGTAGAAAGAATTAATTTAATGCAGCCTAGTTTAAGAGCATCTATTTCCAAATTAATTGTTTTATTTTACTTTTTGGTACAACAGAAAATTACTGGACAGTTTTTTTTCTCTAAATTATATATAGTGATTAAAAAGATCTGGAATTTATTAAGGAAAGCTATGGCATTATTTTAAATTTAAAAATAATGAACCTCTTAATGATGAAGATAAAAACATCATTTTGTTTTCATCTAAGCAAACTACAAATTCACCTAAGTGGAGATTATTTTCATGGAGATTTTTGCATAGATCTTTTTTTTTTACACCACATAGAATTCAACTAATGTTCAATACTACAACTGTATGCTGTAAATTTAAGTTAGACATTAAAGCTGATTGGAGTTATATGTTCTTTGATTGTGATATACTCAAAACATACTGGGACAAATTTTATGTATTTTTGCAGTCTATTTTCTTTGATAATTTTTCTTTAACTAAACCTTTGGTTGTGTTTAATACTCCAATTCCTAAGTGTGTTGGAAAAATGAAATATCCCCTTTTATGTAGCATGCTAACTGTTGCAAGAATAACAAAATAATGGACAAATGATTCTGCTCTCACTTTTAAAGAGTTTCCTAATATCTTGAAATAAGTTTATCATCTGGAACTCATGACCATCAAGTCAAGGACTCAGAGGGTCATTTCCTCATACAATATATGGAAGAGCTTAAAATAACTTTTAAATAAATAATGGTTATACATTTGGATTATTAGCTAATTCATATTATCCTTCTAATATATTATTTATGTAGTAGACACCTTTGTAGATAGTTGTTTTGTTGTTATTTTTTACTTGTTATTTTTTTATATTGTTATGTATTTCTATTGTTTTTCTAAGTGATATTAACAGATTTTTTTTATACAAATAAAAAAATTGAGAAAATCAAGATAGTCATCTCCCTCTTCAGACTAAATATCAGGAAAGCATCTGAATCATAGCTCTATATAACCCACTAAGTCATAACACAAGTGCATTAGAAAATTTCCTCACCTGGACTACATCAAGTATTCACCATGAAACAATAATCTCAGATGGCTTAAACATAGATTGGCTCTCCATAACCTCTACCTGTCTCTCAACGTCACTAAACATATAAGGATATTCATAATTCATTCATATCACAACCAGGCTTAACAAGTCAAATAGGAAAACATCAATACTAGACTAGTTTCTAACAAACAAAACTGATAAAAATTCATCTTTGATACATTTAGTGATCATCTACCAATCTTTGCCCTTAGACACACAAGTCCTCAACCCAAGAAATAACATTTTTAAAGAAGTACAAAATCTAAGAAAAATGAATAATGAAACTTTCTTAACCATTCTTTAATTTCTAAACTGGAGTACTCTAAAAACGTTTTCTTAGATAATGCAGTCCACCTATTTCATATTACCTTCTTCATTATTCTAAACAAACAGGCACTCATATGTGGAAAGAGGGTCAAACAAACCACTATACCAATAAAAAAAAATAATGCAGGATAGGGATAAGACATGGAAACATGTCAAGTTAACAAAACACAACAAAATTTCCAAATCTTCAGACACCTTCATAATTAAACCAAAATAAAAGTTAAAAATGTTAAAATAAATCGCTATTTTAAACTACAAAACAATAGGTTCATAGGTAGGTACTAGACTATCTGCCTGAAGGTATTTATAAGCCAAGCCAAAACAACAGTTCACAGCCCAGCTGCATGTGCTGTTCGGTATTTGTTTACTCACTACTTATATTACACTTGGTTTAGACTTTCATTTCCATTTTCTAATAATTGCTTTTTTGATAACCACCAGAATTAAACTCAGAATGGACGTTCTATGCCTGGGCAATTCCAATTCTGCTGAAAAAAAATATTTCCTTAGTTACACCAATTTGCCCAACCAGGAAAAATACCTATGCAAGCACTTGCAAGCAAAAATCCTAAATCTTCTAGACTTTGTTTCATATTTGGGGCCATACATATATCCCCCCATTGTTTCTTTGTGAATTACTTATCCAGTCTTTCTTCCATTCCTTTCTAACCTCCACTGATTGATTCCCATAGTAGTTATGCAATATTTCCTATGCTCTACTAATTATCCCCTTTTTAACAGCAGTTTCTGTTACGGAGTCTACTAAAAACTCTACCAGCGATGGTCGTTCACTTAGGATCTCCCTATTCCTTTCTCTTTGCTTATACTCTGACATCAATCCGTGACAGGAAGGCGATCTCTAGTCTGCAGTCCATATGTTTTCTTGGCCTCTTCCCATTCTATTGCCTTTCCCTCTGTAATTACTTGCTCTCAATACCTTGGTTCCTTTTCCATTTTTGTCCAGTAAATTCCATCCCCATCTTGCCTATTTTATGTACCCCTAATTGCAGTCATCCTTATTGGCAGATTCTGCTTTTTGCATTCCCATGTTGGCTTAGTTCTTAGGATACTTTCTGATACTCTATGAATATAACACTTTGCATGGTTATTGTTATTCTCCTTAAAGATCTACAGCCAAAATCCCAGTCTCTCCTTGTTTCTTGAGCTTCCACCCTATATCATCATCCTCCTTTTCCAGTTTGAATTATAGCTTTCTGCTTGTGCTATGTATGGCACCCTTAACTGTATAGCTCTGAATTACCCCTTTAAAGCAGGTCACCCCAAATCACCTTTTTATATTGGAAGGATTGACTTATCCCACTTGACTCTCACCCTCTTCCTCTTCCAGGTAAAACCCTTCAACTCTTTATTAAATGCTATCCACAACTTCTGCTCTAACTAATTTTGTACACAGGTCAGGAATATTTTTATCAAAGTAACTAAAACATTGTCACTGCTTATATATTGCTATCTATATCCATAAAATAGAGCTTCCAGTTTCTCGGTTTTTGCATTATCTTTTATTTAGTTCTTCCTACATATTCTTAGCTGCCATAATGTAATCTTTTTTATCACATACTCCTAAGTACTTCATTTCATCATGTCTCTATAAATATGGGTATTGCTGAACCAATTCATGTATGGGTATATAATTTATAGCTATTGCCTTTGTTTTATCTTCATTAGTTTTGTAAATCAAAAAGACTTGAAACTGCCTTAGAATGTTCTAGACCACTGAAATGTCATTTTCTGGTTTTATCAGGTACAAAATAATATCATCTGCACATAAAGCCAACTTTTCTTGATTACCACACCAATTATATCCTTTAATTTCTGAATCCCTTATTTTATTTGCCAATGGTTCTAAATATAATGCAAATGGCAAAGGGGAAAGAGGACACCCCTGTTAAAATAGACCTTATCAGAGAGGACCCCCAACTTTAATTTTTGCCTCCAATCACCAAAAAATAATGCTACTTTCTATAGCTTCATCAAAACGCATGTATCCCCTGGAAGAATAGAGGAGTCCAATCCCTACCTAGGCATGCTTCCAGACAATATTGTTTCATTATTTACCTCTTACTTCATTGACACCATAAAATCTCTGCTTCACATAGTCACTAACCATTCACCCCAGCTTAATGTCTTAGTCAATGGCAACCATAACACTTTACCATCAACAATGTCCCAACATCTGTCATTAAAGAGCACCTTAAAAAATTAAAACATACCTCCATAAATGCAAATAACCTACATAATGAATACCTGAAAAATCCAGCAGATGCCATTGCTTACCCATTTCAATACATAGTAACTGATACATCCAAGAGTCTTATGTCCCCTCCCTATGGAGAAGCAAACTGATCTTTGCAACTATAGACCCAGAGGCTTCCCTTCCTCTGTATCAAAAACTAGAAAAATAATCTATTTTCAACTCTTCAACTACATTCTTACCAATAACCTCCTCTTCTCCAACCAGCATGTCTTTATATCAAAGGTCAGTACTACTACTGTACTAACAGACTTCTGTAACCATGTTAATTATAGCCACAATACAGGTAATGGTTTATCTGCTCCCTTCTTGGACATATTGAAAGACTATATAAAGCCATTGACACTGTTGCTGATAATAAAGTGCTCCATCAGTTAACCTCCCTTGATTTGTCCTACTTCAATCTCCTGATTCCTTAGTTATCAATCTGATAGATCCCAAGCTATTAAATGCCAATCAAGCATCTCCACACTTTTACCAGTCTCTGCTGATGTTTCCCAAAGGCCCCATACTATGACCAGTTTTGTTTAATATATTCATCAGTAATTTATACACTGCCTAAAAACATGCCAAATGTGTCAAATATACTGATGATGCAACTTTATCTGATGTCCACAGAATCTCGTTATCCTACAACAGCTCATACAAGATTCAGTCGCCTCAATAGAAAACTAGTTAGCAAAATCAGGTCTAATGTTGTTGTCTTTCGGCTTTTCCCGGTTAGGGGTCGCCACAGTGGAACTCTGGTCTGCTAATGATTGGCAGTAGATTTTCATGAACACCGAGGTGCCAGCTCGATGTTCAACCTTCAACGAAGGCACGCCCATTTACTCATGTCTTTCGAATGCCCACCCAACTGCATGGAGGACATGCAGACTCCAGACAGATGGCACGCCCTGCACTCCAGCCGAGAATCGAACAGGAGAACCTCTTGCTGTGAGGCAACAATGCTACCACTGCACTACCGCAGATACTAAACCGAAAAAAAGTCAAAGCTTTCCTTTTCACTCATAAGTCTCATACCAAATTCAAAGCTAATTTTCTGACCACCTTTGCTAATAACACAAATCTTGAGGTAGTCTCCAATACTAAATTACCAGGGTTATTGTAGATGAATACAAAAGTCCAAACAAGTACAGCCAAGAGCAATGGCAAAATGATGAATTCAAACAACAGCAGCCAGCACTTCAAATCAGCAAAACCATTTATTTAATATTATTTCATTAAGGAACAGACCAGTTTTGGCAACTCCATGCATTCATCAGTGTTAAAGTTCCAAACAACAATGCCACATTAAAATATACAAGTAATAGAAAACCATTAGAAAAACAGTACCCATATTGCATCTTTGTATACCAACCAATATTCCACATTGGGCTGGATTAATGGCATTGGATTATTGCTTATACCATTCTGCATTGTATAGCTCCAGATATAATACATTTTTAATCTGCCTTGCAGAACATGTTCTCACTAAAAATGTATTTTATTTAATGGAGAATTATTTTACAGCGTAAGGCTACTGCAATGCAAGCATGTTTTGCTCCCATTTATGCTGACCTACTCATGGGTTCTCTTGAGGGGCAGATTATTTATGATGCTACTCATAATATGTCTTTGGAGTCCATAGATATAAGGCGTAGATACCTGGATGATTGCTGGCTTGTTTAGAAGTCTGATTTAACTTATTTAGATGAGTTTGTAGAATATCTTAATGAAAATAAATGTGGCATACAATTTAATGTTTAATATGATCTCTCACACATGACTGTTCTGGATTTTATCATCTCAAAAACAACGATGGCCCTTTAAACACAACTGTGTACAGGAAAAAGCTGAGTTTAACATGTTTTTACATGGTACTAGCTGCATCCATCCCACATTGTCCACAATATTTCCAAATCACAGTTTTAAAGAGTTCATAGAATATGTTCCTCAAATGTTGAATGTAAGACACATGAACATGATTTGTTTAGAAGATTTTGTGACATGGGGTATAATTATAAGGATGTTATGACCACAGGGGGTATAACTATAAGGAAGTTATGACCCCTCGAGTCTCTCCAAGAAGTTAATAGAACAGAGTTGTTGCAGTATAAAAAACAAAAAATAAGGATGATGGTTTCAAGCTGGTCACTAATTATGGTAGTAATTCAGGCTTTTTCAAGCATCTTATCCACAAACACTGGGACATCCTTATGGCAGATAAAACATCTGAGTTAGTTCCTGCATATTGTTTTTTTTCTTACAGTGGAGGAAAAACTATTAGCAATTACTTTAATCATGATAAGAAAAGTATTAGACATAAAATGGATTCACAGACAACAATAGATTGCATTCCTGTGGTGAGTTGCCAACCATGTGGGCATTGTTCTGCATTAAGTATGTTTTAAAAACAAAACAATTTACATCTAGGAATACCCCCAAAGTTTTTGATATCCTTTATTTTGGTACTCGCTGTTCTGACTGGGTAGTTTATTTAGCTACTTGAACATATTCAGCTTTTTATGCAGGGCAGATGTGCAGATAACGTAAAACTCAGATTTTGGAGCATATGAGTGACATCAGAGATGACTGCCTGTCCAATGCATTATATAAGCATGTCCAGAAACATCCTTCTGCTGTGTTAAATTTCATTATTATTGACAGGATTAATCTAACTTCATGTAATAAGTTAGGTTGGCATGGCATCCTGAATAATAAGGAATATTCCTGGATAGTGAGACTTGGGGCTTTATTTTCACCGGTGCTCAATGAAGTGATGCTGTGTCTTTAAATGGGTCATGATTTTCTAATGGTTTTCTATCACTTGTATATTTTAATGTGGCATTGTTTTTGGAACTTTAACACTGATGAAGGCAGAGGTGACAAAACCTGTCTGTTCCTTAATGAAATAATAGTTAATACATGGTTTTGCTGATTTGAATTGCTGTCTGTTGTTTATAGTATATGGTACCATGACATTCAATCACCACATCCAACAGCAATCAAAAAACACATCAGAAGTTAGGTCTGCTATATAGAGCTCAATATTATCATACCATTTAATTCCACCTACCTGTTGCCTACACTTCTATATGTCTCTCCTATATTCACAAACTGGCAACTAAACAAGAGCAATCCTTTAATAAAACAGCCAAATTTGCCTGCAACCAGCTATAGTCCACACATTACTGCATTACTCTCAATATGCCTAAACTGACTTGAGCTTCTCACCTGCTCTCAACTTCAATTTGTATATAGATTGGATTTGAAAAGTGCCCTGCCCTAAGCAGTATGCAACTACAATCCACCACTACTGACAAACATCTCCTCTCAACTGACAAAGGTCACAACAAGCTGGAAATGCTCTATAAAACAACTGTACCTCAGAATCCCAGAACTCAATTCCCCCTTAAATCAAACTACTAATAAAGTGCACATATCTTCAAACATAATTTAAAATTGTTCCTGCTTGTCTTCTGGCTATGCCCATTCTATTTCCCCAGGCTAAATTATTCCTAAACTACATATCTTATTTACTCATACATGTCATTGACTATCTTATTTTTCTGTCTTCTGCTCATCTTATAACAAAATGCATATAATTGTATCTTGGACAATGTAGTCCACTCAGTGCTGACAATGTTGCTGTGAAATATACTTTTTATTTCATACATATCTCCTCTATTTATTTTTACTTTATATGTAATACTGTTAATGTTATCTGAACAATGAGTATATTGTATAGTACTACTGTAAATAGTTCTCATGGAGCTTTGTATGCAATGTTGCTAAATGTATCTGCATGTTATTTCTTTTGGCACTTCCTGTGCCTCCTCTGAAAAGGGGCTTGTTTGCCCAGTCAGACTTTCCCAGTAAGCAAGTGGAAATGAATAAATAAATAAATGTGATGGATAGAAAATGGTTGTCAGACAGATCCCATTTGGTTAGATTTGCAGGTGCTACTAAAATAAAAACAGTTACAAGTGGTAGGCCACATGACACACCTTTGGGTCCTCTCCTATTTTATATCTATTTCGATGAGCTTCATGCCATTTGACTTATGGGTATCTAAAGCTTCAGAAGACTGCATTTTGGGTATTGTTATTTGGTCTTCCATTGTTTCACAGTTGCTTCAATGTGAGATAGGCCATGTTAACAATTGATGCAAGGACAATGGCCTCAAATTAACTGTGGAAAAAATCTAACATAGTTCATTTTGGTAAACAAAATATTTTCACATATTATGCAGATGACATGCCCCTCCTAGCAGGCACTGTTTTAAGGAATCTAGGCACCTTTGTTGATAATCCCTTATCATTTGACCATCACATCTCTGCAGTAGTTTGGAAGGCTGTTTATCTGATTCATCTAATTTCCAAAGACATTTCCATTAGATCCAAAGAAGTCTTCATTCCTTTTAACTTGTATCTCATCAAATTCATTATTTAATATAATGCACCTTTTGGTATGCATGCTTCTAAACATATCACTCAACTTCAAAGACATCAGATATTCATAACTTTAAAGATTAAAGGCCTCAAAAATCTTAGTTATCAGGACAGACTGGCTGCTCTCTCTCTGTATTCAATCTCTTACAGACTTCTTCATGGAGATGTAATTTTAACCTTTTGAGCCATGAAAGATCCAACCCTTTTTGACCACCTTTGTAGAACAGATGGTACTTTAAATACCAGTTTAAAAGGAACTAAGCCTTAAACAGCATATAAATAGCA
This sequence comes from Protopterus annectens, assembly GCF_019279795.1. Taxonomy (NCBI): domain Eukaryota; kingdom Metazoa; phylum Chordata; order Ceratodontiformes; family Protopteridae; genus Protopterus; species Protopterus annectens. Next base: position 1,997,623,229 of record NC_056728.1, on the reverse strand, counting down.
TACATTTGGAAAAAATAGATTCATATTGCAATGTATCCTTCACCTGTGGAATAAACTTCCAGTACATGTCAGGCAGAGTAGCACCATAGCCACCTTCAAGGTAAAGCTATACAATTGTATGGGGAGCCTCAAATTCTTCCCAGTCAGTCTTGCCTTGCTCTCCTAAGTGCTAGAATGAACGTCTTTATAGTGGTTTTCGGCTAGGCTTGTCATATTCTGCAGATTGATTGCCTAGTACTTACCTCAGAATTTATGAATCTACGAACCTATAAACAAATTACCAAGTTCAAAGAGAGATGACTAGAGTGGTGTCAGCTGGCTTAATTAGTAGATGCCTTTTTTGTGGTGAGAAGCTAATTGAATACAGTTAGGCAAAATGAAAGGCTATATTTGTAGAAACTGAAATCTGAGTTGATAGAATAATTTATTATTCCTTAAATAATCTGTATGAAGCCATGTCCAGCACTGATGAAAAATAATGTATATTAAAAGAGAGATCAGTGTATGATGCAGATGCTTTCATTGAAGTTGTTTCCAACATTGAATTGGATCATGAAGCATACACATTGTTCAGATGTATAACACTTTTGAATCATTGAATTCCCAAATCCATATTTTTCTGTACTTTGATGCTTTTAATATACATTTTCATGTCATTTCATGTCATAATTGGCATTAGAGTACACTGCTACAGTGTGTCATGAAAAAACAAGGTTACATCATTTTTAAATGCTGGCATGATTGTATGCATTTAGGAATCAGTCAGACTAAATTGTATAAGGCATAGAGAGAGGGGGGTGGAGGGACTTTGTTCTTTATGGTGAAATATGTGCAGGTCATGATCATGTCTTATGTTCTCTGACTGTACATTACTAATTTTAACTGAAGGGTCTGATTGTGATCCTGATTTTTGCAGCATTATTTAGCCATGGACACATTCATGTCTACAGTTCCATGCTCTCAGAACTCATCATACACACACACACACATACGTGTATATATATGTATATATATATATATATATATATATATATATATATATATATATATATATATATATATATATGTATATATATATATATATATATATATATAGTTTTTTTTTTTAACTCTTGTCATATTTTGACCTCTAGCATGAAAGTCCACCACACAGAAGAAGTCTCCACTGTACTTTTTCTTAGGCTTGAATTCAGTCTTTAGTCAGTAGCTGAAAATATTGACTGAGGTTTATCATGCATAATATTTTAAAGTTTCTTTATAAAAATCAAAAATATGGAGTAACCGTAATATTGTCTTTATAATACACGGAGCAGTGAGCAACCTTAATTTTGTTGTCATAATAAATTTGTTTAAGCACTTGAGCTTCAGGCCAGTTATTTTACATTAAGAAGGTTTGTGGTCTACACTCTTGTGGGAAGAGAGTGGAAATTGCTGGTGAAGGCTTATTGTGGCTGTTGTTCTAAGTATCTTTGTCCTGGTTTAAACACTTGGGTTCCAAACAAGTTATTTTTCATTTGGAAGATTTGTGGTGTAAACGTTTGTGGCAGGATAGGATAGCCTACACACTTTTAAGCTGTCAATTGCTGGTTGAAGGCCTATTCTTTCTGTTATTCTGAAAGTGTCTTAGTTCTAGTTTAAACACGTGTTCCAAACCAGTTATTTTCCATTAGGAAGGTCTGTGGTCTAGACTCTTGTGGCAGTACAGTATAGCCTACACCCTTCTAAGCTGGGAATTGCTAGTGAAGGCATATTGTGCTTGTGATAAGTGCCTTTATTCTGGTTTAACCAGACCACTTATTTCACACCTGGAAAGTTTGTGGTATGCAGTCTTGTGGGAGCATTCTACTGAATTGCTACTTTATTTAAACTGTTTTTTGCTGTTGTGACTGTGATTTTCTGCATTTTAAATTTTCTAGAACTTCTGCACTTTGTAGCATAAGTTAGATTCAGACTTGTTGAATCTAGACTGTTTAGTATCACTTGAACACAAAAACCAGCCATCTTGTATTAAGAAGGCCCCCCTGCATCCCTGTGGCAGAAGTGTGCAACCTAGAGTCCATCTGAGTTGGTGATTGCTGGAATAAGGGTCAGTCTTGGGCTTTCCTTTGTTTACTTTGTTTTAAAATCATTTAACTTCACTTGTATTTAAGCCTCATATTTGCACATAGCTGCGGATTGCATAAGGGGGTTTAGCACAGCTGTGTATAGCCATACATAGAAGCAAATACCTAGAAAGACAATCTTCCCTAGATATCTGCTAGGGAACCCTACTGAGCTCCCTTGATTCACTGTTAACAGCACAGATGCTCACTGTTGCCATACAAGCAACTCAGTTGTGCATTGTGAAGCATTCAAGAAGTTTTTTACCCCTAGCCCTCCACAGAATAGCTACTTTTTTATTCTTAGAGCAAAACCTGGCCCTTCTAGCCTATTCTCCAATAGTTACTATAGTATATACCTGCAATAATAGATGGACAGTTTCCCACCATTTCCCCAGCCAGCCTGATTGACATGGGCATCCTGAGGCAATGTAGCAAATGTCTCATGTATACTGACAGTGAATTACTCCTAAAACAAACAAATACAACATATGAGAGATGTATCTATACCATGAATTTGGAATGAATTCGCTCAGAACAAAAATCAGATATCAAACAGGTTGTCAGCACACACACTTCACCTCTTGCACATAACAGGCTCACAACATATAAACTCACATAGGTGGAAGTACTCACTAGAAGCCTACCTAAAGTTCAGAGACCTCTCAAGTGAAAATCTACTGCACACACTGCAGACCCAAAAGAATCCAGTTCACATAATAATACACACAATAGTATCTCAGTCAATAAGCCCCTAAGGGAAAACACTTCAAACCAAATGTCTTGGTCATAGGCAGCACCATAGTGAAACACACAGATGTCACCCTCACCAGGCTGAAGAAGGAGAACATCACGGTCAGCTGCTGTTATATGCCAGGATCTGTCAGATCACACATGCTCTCAAGTCTCTCAACAACAAGTACCGTTATGACTCTGCCATAGTTTATGTTGGAGTGAATGACTTGAGACATACCTCACTGGCATATATGAAGAGAGATTGACTAAGCTCTCAGATTGTTTCCCAGGAAGGTATGTACCTAGCCCTAAGCAGTATTCCACCTTCACCCAGGATGATGCCTCGATATAAACAAAAAATGATTGACATCAACAATTGTCTTTGCTTCTGGTCTCAATGCAGGGGGATCCAGTATCTGTCAGCCTGGGATGATATGGTCAACAGGTCATGCTGCTTTGCCATATATGGTTTTCACCTGTTGCCTCTTGGCTTTCAGTTACTGGCAAAGGTATTTGCCTACCTCATACTGCCTTTGTAGGCAATGATATAACAACAAAATTTCTAATGTAAAAACAAATCCACTATATACAAACTCAAGGTTATGCTGCTTAATGCTAGAAGTCTAAATCAGAAACTGCACTCACTAGAAGAAGTCCTTACCTAGGAAGATGCCGATGTCTGTGCAGTCACAGAGACATGGTTTAAGGCCGCAGAGAGCACCCTGGCCAGGCAAGGCTACAATGACTTCCACGCATTCAGACCTCAAAACAAGCATGAAAGAATGAAAGGCGGAGATGCATTCATCTTCATTAAAGACAAATACACATCGAGATGGTCCAACAGTACAACTCCCTAGAGCTACTTCAAGTCCAACTAACTCTAGCTAACCCCCCTTCCATATCATTGTTAGTTATATGTCCCCCACCCTGAACCATGAAAACCACTCTGCCTACCTGGACTTACTTGAGTCACACACTATACAGCCAAACACCTTGGTCATGGGTGATTTCAACTATCCTTCCGTCGATTGGGAGTTCTATATGAGCACAAACATACTCTCCTTGAGGTTCCTGGACCTTGTTAATACAAATGCTCTGAAACAGTCTCCACCTCCACAAGGGACTCACATGTCCTAGACTTAGTACTCACCAACATAGTGGGTCTCTACATTACCCCCTGTGTGTTGCCATCCCTGAATAAGCTCTGATCACAAATCAGTCTCACTTGAAGTAATGATCATACCTGAACCCTTCCCCCCCAAGAGTAAAAAGGATGACAATTTTCTCCAAAGCAAGCTATAGCTTCCTAAGTGATGACAGAAATAGTTTCAACCCCGCTGATACCACTGTTAATAATGACTCCTGTATAGAGGTGGACACAAATGCCCTGCATAAATACCTATACAAATGTATAGACTCAGTTGTACCTGAATGGATCAAAACAAAGGTCGCACAAAAAAACAAGCCACCCTGACGGACATCAAGCATTAATAGGTTATACAACAAGAGGAAGAAACTAATGTCTAAGAACAAGAGGGAACTGACCCAGCAGAGGAAGGACAGCTCCTCAGCTTGAACAAACAAATTAGCTATCTTGTAAAGTCATCTAAAACCAATTGCAAAGCTAAACTAGAATCACCAGCTAATGGTAATCATAAGGCATTCTTTAGCTACATCAGAAATCTACAAGGGAAAGCCCAGCTTTGTGCTGAACTACTAGTGGATGGTACCACTCATACTGATCCTGAAGACCTTGCTAACCTGCTAGCTGACAGATTTGGCATAAACTTCACCCCCCTGTCCCCACCAGACAAACCCCAAAGCATACCTGTCATCAGTCCTGTACCTTGTATCTCCAAAGAGCAGCTCATAACTGCACTCTCCATGGCCAAAAACACAAGCTCTATGGGACCGGATAACATCCGAGGCTGCCTACTAAATGTTCTAAAACACAACCTAGCTAAACCACTTGGCATTCTCTTCAACCACACTCTAAGTACTAGCTTTGTCCCAGCAGAACAGTAATTCCCTTGCCCAAAGGGGGTCCATCAAATGACTCTGGGATCTATAGACCCACAAGCCTAACCAGGCTTAACTGCAAAGCCATAGAGAGAATCATCATTGGCCTTATCAAAAAAGACATATATGACCTTCAGACTCTTAACCTGACCCAATTTGACTTCATTAAGAGTAGATCATAGGTTCATAGGTTCATAGGTTCATACTAGGCTATCTGCCCAAGGGCATTTATAATATAGCCCTATAGTTAGTTATGTTCCACCCCTTTAGCTCTGAATAAAAACTATGCTATTTTTTCTGCCTCTCTGTCAAGCAGTGACACTAGATCATGCTTATTAATCCTGGTGGACTTCTTTGAGAATGTCAACAAAGCCCTGGATGAAGGCAAAACAGTACATACTACCTATTTTGACTTAGCCAAGGCTTTTGACACAATTCTCCACTTAGGCATTGTTGAGAAATTCATGCATCTGGGAATTACTTGATATGTCACTAGATGGGTAGCCAACTGGCTCACTGACAGAACGCATATAGTCAAAGTTGGGGATTCCACCTCTACTAGCAGACCAGTTACCAGTGGTGTACAACAAGGATCTGTGCTAGGCCCCCTATTGTTTGGAATAAATTTCTCAGAAGTCCAGGTCTTCTACATTGGATATATCATAAGTAAGGGCATTGCATGCAGAGCTAAGGATGTTATAACTCCCTTATACTTATCCCTCATTAGACCACTAATAGAGTACAACACTCCTTTGTGTGTCACAGACACTTGCAGCAGCTAGAGAAACCCCAGAGGTTTCTAACCAAGAAAATTCAAGGGCTCCAAAACATGTCTTAAATGGACAGACTTGAAGGCCCTGTCACTGTACTCTGTATCTTATAGGCTGCTGAGAGGCAACCTGTGCCTGGCCTACAGAGTAGTCTCGGACCCTGGCTCAATTAAATGCTGACATCTGCAAGTCAAATGGAACAAGATTCACTTGCTCTAGGGATCTTAACCTAGCCTGCAACAATAACAGGACATCATACCTGATGAAGTAAATAGTGTGGGAAGAAATAGCCCAGGGAATTGTTATGACTAGGCTTGTATAGGCCCTAGGGCCAATAGCCTAGTACCAACCTATGAACCTATACCTCTCAACCTGTAAGAGGAAGAAATCTGGACAAAGCCACAAATAGTGGGGGAACAAAGGTCCAAAAATAGGGACACTTCTTAAATATTGCTCTTACAAACTTAAAAAGTTGATAGAATAACAGGTTTTGCATTAGCATGAATTTTTTGAAGGGTATGAGGTCTGAAACTCAAATGTCTGCCATTATTTTTTGATTCAACCCTCAAAGATTTGCCAATACTTTGTCAGAAAACCCCAATTTTATGAGAAAAAGGCTAAAAATATGAGACAAATATATGGGCATTCTGCAAAAATCTGTACACTTGAGAGGTATGGAGGACATGACGGAGAGACAGATATATCTCCCAGAGACTGCTTGTCATCTGGAGCAAACTCCCAATTCAAGAAAACAGAGCTCCTCAATGACCTACTTAAATAAAATTTAAACTGGATGGGATACTGTAGATTTACTCCAGTGGTGTTACCTATGTTCCTCTTAGATAAGGGTTGTTGGTGCTGATCATAGACTTACGCTGCAAATATAGACCATGCAACTTTGTCAATAAGGGAACAAGGGTATAATATGGCTAGGCTTATAAAGGCCATAGGGTCAATAGCCTAGTTACCTCCTATGAAGCTATGAACCTATTAAATGCCAGTAACTAGGACATTACTATAATCTGATTTCTGATTCAGGTAGACTACAGTATGATTAGTGGCCTATACATTTTGGTGTTAAAAAGAGCTCTCTGGCTGCCATAGAAAATAACTGATTACATGCACTGAGATACTGAGAAGGAGGCAGGACTAGCAATCAGAGATTAAGGTTCAATGTTTATTTCTTTTCAGTACAGACTGTCAGCTTAAGGAGTGTAGAATATTCTTGCAGACTTGAAGGTTAGCATATTTTTTGCACGCTCAGCTATACCACCTAATTATGAACAAGACACTTTACAGGACCTTCACAATACTTTCATAAATGAAGTCACTATAACCTGCTAGATTTATTTTATTAAAAACAAAGGAAATTGGTCAAGAATGCAGATTCTTGGAACTTTTTATGATCAAAAATAGAAGGATTCCTCCCAGAAATAAATAATTATTATGAATGGTCTGTTCAAAAATTCTGACACCTGGGACTTGCTATTTTGTGTCATATTATTATGTTGGATTTAATTTAATACTCTTTATGCATTTATGTATAAGAATGCATGCTAGCACTGTACAAGATAGTTAATATATAGCTATACATACCTTTAATATATAACTATCCATACCTTTTGCTTAGCGACTCCATGTATAAGAAGTTATAATTACAGTATAGGAGACCTTGCAATGAGATATAGGCTTGAACAGTTCCTCACTGAGTACATAGCTATGCAAGATTGTATAATGAGACTTATTTGCGGTTATTGTTATGGAATCATATTATCCCAGTTTATGGTTGCCAGTTTAAACTGTGCAGTTTTTTACCCAGGGCATGATCAATGTCTGCAGAACTCCCAAGGGATTCACTGAGGGGGCAGGGAAGATATTAACAGTGGCTATGTGACACAGTGTCATGTAAACTGCATATCACATGTTTTGTGTTATATCTATTTATAGGAGATGACAGAGCTCTACTCTTTTTTTATGCCTGGTAACTATTGTTACTAGAGATACTGGCTGTGCAACTATCCATTGGCATCTGTTCAACAATGTTTTTAATGGCAAATGCATTGTGATATATAAGTTGTTCCTTGACACTGTATTGGATGAATAGGAGAGCTCTTTGATGATCACCTTTATTATGACAGTACAAGGATCCTCTGGTTGCACTATGGCACCATGAAGGAATCCCAATTCAAAGGGATGCTGGAGTGGATCCAATCACCAATCTGCATTGTGGTCAAGTATCATGCACTCCCTATTGCATGTGCATCACCTTTTGTCAACATCAACAGGAGAAGACCTGACAACCTGTGTTGCTAGGTTTTGCAGGCTGCAATGTGCCAAACATCTTTCTTCTGTAAGTTTCTACTAATGCAAAAATGCTGTAAAATTTGATAACCTTTGTTTCTTCAGTCACTATTTCTAATTGTCTGCATCTCTGTTTTACAGTGGAACTGCATGCCACGTGCATAGGTTATTCAGATAATGTATGCACTTTCACATTTGATAGTGGTTAGGGATGGGCCAGATCTATAGGTTGCCTGTCACATCAGCATACATTATGACTGGAATGTGGTATGATTCAGAAGGAAGTTTATTTATAAAGAGAGAGAAGAGTAGGGGAATGCTGGGGTACTCATTTTACAAGCTGGCAATGGATGAACGAGAGGACCCAATACTGAATGTAAAGGAGTTATGGCATAGTTGGATTTGAAACTACTCAAGGACATTGGTGCTAATCCCTGTGGCAATTAGATATTCAAAGACTAGATTATGGACTAAAATATCAAAAAAGATGATTCCTGTTGGGTCCAAATCTGGTGACACAGAAAGATAATGCCTTAACTACAATGCAGTTGACCCCCAGTTTGAATAGTGACTAAGGCATCTTGCAGAGCTGGCATGGGGGAAAGAGAACAATTTGCTGCTGTTGGTTCTCCAATCTCTAGGGTAAGGATGTATCTCTGGCTGGCCACTTTGGTCCTACATAGTGGGATCACTGGGTGTTACACTTATTGGGTGTTGGTTTATAGAGCATGCAATATTATAATGCTCATGCACTAGCCAGGAGATTCAGCATGTGGAGGTGCACTACCTCAGGCAGCAGCATGCAATGGATCATGAAGAACAAGTTAGGGGATTATCCACCTGGGTAGTGGTTGAATGATATGCAGAACAGGATAGTTGGACCATCTCTACTGCCAATTTCCAACTACTGGGGGATAGGTATACTAGTAGGACTTCCTGGGCAGAAGTGAATGGACTATAGGGCTCTCTACTTGTCTAAATTTGCTCAACTCCTACTCCATGGAACAAATTAGTCAATAAGGTACAGCTGGTGAAATCACCCAATATATATATATATATATATATATATATATATATATATATATATATATATACATAATATGAATATATATATATGGTACCTGTTTGATTTTCCTGTCCAAGCTTATTAGTGTGCCATCTATGTATGGATAGTGGCCACTGTTACATGAGCAGGCCAAAAACCATGCTGGTGTCTAGTAAGCAGTAAGTATATTTATAAGTATGTTAGAAGCTGAATGTAAACAATTTTTTCAGGATGTTTAAGAAAAGGAAAACTGAACTGGATCTGAAGTTGTGCGTATAATAGAGTTTAGTTTCTTGGATAGGAGTAACATAACTTGTTTTCAGATAAGACACAAACTATTATCTTAGAGGCCAAAATTACAAATGTAATGTAAGTGTTGTATTAGTAGCTTTCACATAAATTAAGGAACTATTTCAGAAGGTCATAAGGACCAGGAAGACATTTAACTGCCAAGGAGACTGTGGACCTTTCAACTGTCCCTATTTTGGAGGAATATTCTTGTTTACAGCAGGGCGGCCATGGTGGTGCAGCAGTTAGCATTGTTGTCTCACAGCAAGAGGTTTTCTGGTTTGATCCTCAGCTGGGGTGCCTCCTGTGTGAAGTCTGCATGTCCACCCTGTGGTCGTGTGGGTTTCCAACGGGTGCTTTGGTTTCCTCCCACATTCTAAAGACATGCTATAGGTGGATTGGACACTCTAAATTGGCCCTAGATATGAGCGTGTGCATGTGTGTGTCTTCCAAGGAAGGTTTGGCGCTGGGCTGGCCACTCAACACTGTAAAACTCTACTGCCAGTCATGAGCAGACAAGTGATCTGCTGTGGCATCCCCTAACTGAGAAAAGCCAAAAGAAGAAGATTCTTGTTTACAGCACTGATTTACCAGTGTACATGCTGAACCTATTTCTGGAGGTATGTCCTTATTTTCAGGCTTCATTTCCCTCTTCACAGAATTTTCTAAATCATCACCCCTACGTTTTAAAGCTTCCTAGCACACAGAAACCACACTACATGACCAACATGCTAACAACACGTATAATTTAAAGAAAAAGAACATTCATTTTTTTTTTTTTTTTTGGTAAAATTTTGCAAAGCAGTTAAAGTGTACATACTTTTATGCTGTCTCTTTGATAAAGTGCTTGTATTTTCCATCATTTTGTCACTCTCTGTTTTTTAAATGTGTTTCTAAGTAGTATCCCACATTCCTACAGGAAGCAAGACGAGTTATGTGCTATTTGTTATTCACATTCTATGTAATTTAGGTGTCCAGATTTTGGCCGGATATATTTACTTTTCAAGGGCCTTTGTACCTGTATTCGGTATCTGTTGGGTTTGCCAAAGTCTGTCTTGTATACTTGAAGACATGTGAGCTAAGAAGTAACCAGAGGTTGGGGGAAAGATTAGCAAATTCATGAAAGATGTTACAGGCTAATTATGTATGGAACTATCTGCTGCATTTCTAGGGTCTGAGGAGCAGGCAATAATCTTATTAAATATTTTACTGCAATCCACTAAGCAATAAACCATATATGATACAGGATAGTCATTAAAATGGTTTAGCACTTTTGTCTCTTCATTAAAGGCTTCATCAGAATGAAGAAGTGCTACACATCACTGTTTACATATGATTGTATGAGTAACACGACAAAAATCTGACAAAAGTACTAAATCATTTAATGGAAGTCCAATATTCTTTATAGTGTGTTGGTTAGTGGATTTTGGTCTTAGTACAGACTTCTCAGGATATTTGGAAGGTATGTCTAAGGCATTTACTTTTCATATACTGCTGTGACATGTAAGGGGCATTTTATTTGCTATGTAGTAGATTACTTTATGATAGCTTAGTATTTTATTGAATAGACTGTGAAGTATAATGAACCTGTCTTTGTTATCAGAACACGTGAGTATTTTACAATTTCCCAAGGGTGAGACACTGATTTTTAAAGAGTTTTAAGATACTTAGTGATCCATTGTTTTTTTTTTGGAATATATATATATATATATATATATATATATATATATATATATATATATATATATATATATATATATATATATGCATACATATAATAGGCTTAGGTGATATTTTTTCGACATCATGTTTTAGTGCAGATATGGTACTGGGTATATTTGTGTAGAAGGTTCTAAGTTAAAGTTGTAATTCAATTCCTCAGATTTGCTCTTAGTTTGGCTACTTCACTTGAGAGTTAGAGATTCAGGTGCATCTAAATCCATCTACTGCTAAAAGAATAAAAATAAGTATCATTTTGTATTTTCTGTAGCAAATCTAACTGAGATGGGGCCTGCTGGATGAAAGCTTATTATGTGATATCCTGATTGGTCTGTAGGTCTGTTATACAACTTGTTTTTCTGATTCTGTACATGTCCAGTGTTTGCACTAGGCTGCTCTCCATACAGAGGCAGTTATATACCATGTATAGACCCAAGTGCTTTCAAGTTAATATTTCCCTTAGAATAACTATCTCTGCAAACTTCCCCCCAGTCCCCCTTTAGGAACATCTGAGTCTTTCTCAGTGCAGTATTGCCTTGTGGGATAGCTGCAGTTCACACTGCATATAGCACTCAGTCTTCATCCGTATGCTATCATCTCAGTCCAGTTAAATCTACCCGCTCTTCACCCTGGTTAAACCAAGAGTAAAAAACCTGAAACCATGGATATGCACTTTTCTGCTATCTCTCTTGCCAGCCTGGTAGGCATAAGCATCCTGAGGTACTGTAGCAATTGCATCATGTATACTGACAGCCAGTTAATCCTGAAACAAGCAAACACAGTATGTGAGAGATGTAGTTACACAATAAAAATTTAGACATGACTCTCACATACTGACAAATCAAATAACAGTCAGATTGCCAGCACATGCACATCATTTTTGTCACTTCATAAGGTCTTTACACATAAACCCACATATGTGAGGTATTTATAAGTAATTTACCAAAACCTCAGAGGCCTCCCACCATACGCTACCATCAGAAACCACATGCAGACAAAACCAAGTCAACACCAACCATTACACATAAAAATACACATCACAGTGTCTCATTAAGCATGCTCCTTAGGCAAAACACCAGTTATTCAAACATCTTGGTCATAGGGGACTTCATCATGAGACACATGGATGATTCCCTCACCAGGATGGATAAAGATATGGTCTATTAGGGGCTAGGATTCATCAGATCACCACTCAGGTGACACAACCACAAGTACCAGTAGACTCAGACATAGACCATGTGGGTGTAAATGATCTCAGAGCTACCTCTCTGAACTATATGAAGATAGACATGATGGACATCTCTGAATACATGTCACAGATAGGCATGAGCCTCGCATTGAGCAGCCTTCTACCTTCAGAAGGAATGATACCAGAATACTGCCAGAAAATGATTAACTTAAAAGCTGCTTAGCTACTGTTATCATTCCAAGGGGATACAGTATTTGTCTGCCTGGGATAACATGATCAACAGACCATGCTGCTTTGCCAGAGATGGTCTGCACATGTTGCAGGTAGGCTTTGGAATACTATCTAAGGCATTAGCTATCCCCATATTCATATTGCATTTTTGTATGTAGTGCCAAGCCAACAGACCTACCAATGTGACAAATTCTTCTAATGCCAAGTTGAAGGTACTACTGCTCAATGCTAGGAATCATAACAAGAAACTGCACTCCTGGAAACACTCCTCATCAGGGAAAATGCTGATGTCTGTGCACTTACAGAGACATGGTTTAAGGATGCAGAAGGCACCTCAGCAGTGTAAGGATACAGTGCCTATCACCCATTCAGATCCCCCTCTGTAAAAGAAAAAAAATGAAAAATAGAGCTGTTTCCATTTACATAAAAAACAGATCTCAAAACTGGTCAAGCAGGATGACTTGCTTGACCTTCTCCATGTCTAGCTGACCACAGGCAAAATCCTCTATCACAGCATTGCCAGCTACAAGTCCCCAACCAACCATGAACCATGAAAACCACTCTGCATACCTGAAGTTGCTAGAAATACTTACCATTCAGTCCAATGCACTAGTCATGGGTGATTTCAACTACCACTTCATAAACTAGGAACCATAATGACCACTATTATGCAGAATCAGAGATTTCTGGATGTTATCACTGCAAATACTCTGGAACAGCTGGTCTATACTTCCACTAGGAGGTCAAATGTCCTTGACATAATACTCACAAACAGGGGTGAGTATTGCACACCTCTCCCTGTGCAAAATCCTTAAGTGATAGCATAGGTAATTTTAAAGCTCCCCTTAACCCCCAAAGCATGGAGGCCAATGCAGAAGAATACAGAAATGCCCTGTACATTTACTTAAACAAATGCATAGAAACAGCAGTACCTGACCAAACTAAACCCACATCTAGCCTGAAAGACAAGTCACCCAGGTGGACCCCTGGCATAAATAGACTATACAACAAAAGGAAGAAATTCCTGTTTAGAAGTAAGAGGGAGGGTGCACAACAGAGAAAAAAAATCCTCATTAGTCTCAACAGGCAAATCAGCAAACTAGTCACACCTTCAAAAGCTAAATACAAGACTAAAACAGGCTGCCAAGCAAAAGATTACCACAAAGCATTTTTTAGACATGTGCAAAATCTTAAAGAAAACACTCAACAATGTGTTGAGTTGACTATTGATGACACTGTCTATATTCAGGCAGAGGAAATAGCAAACCTGCTGGCTGATAAATTCAGCTCATATTTCCTTTGCCTGTTATCACAAAAAAGCAGGTCATCACAGCACTCTCCAGAGCTAGAGATACAGCATTAATGGCCCCTGATGGAATCCCAGGGTGCCTATTAAATAGCTTGAAACATGACCTAGCAGACTGAATCATATCTCAATTTAACCACAGTCTCCCCACAGGCTTTGCCCCAGTAGAGTAGAAGGCAGCAGCAGTCATCCCTCTGCACAAGGGAGGACAATCAATGGACTCAAGAAACTACCAACCTATAAGTCTGACTAGCCTCATCTGCAAGGCTATGGAAAAGATAATCCTGGACCTAATTAACAACAACACAAGAAATCTCCAGACTTAAGACCCAAGCAAGTTTGGCTTTATCAAGGGCAGGGTCTGCCTGCTCAATCTGATGGACTTCTTTGAGAAGGTTAACAAGACCACGGATGAAGGTATGATAGTGCATATTGCCTACCTTGACCTGACCAAGGCATTTGTCACAATACCTCAGTTTGGCTTTATAGATAAACTCACAAAATTGGGCATAAATCTCTATGTGACCAGATGAATAGCCAAATGGCTCATAGATAGGACACGTTATTAGACTGGAGGAATCCACATCCAGCAAGAGGTCAATCATCAGAGAAGTACCAGAGGGAGGAGTGCTGAGCCCCCTCCTGGTGGAATATGTTTCTCAGATGTCAAGGCAAATGCAGATGGCCTTTGGCTGGCCAAGTTTACTGATGACTGCAAGCTGGGGACAATCACTGACTCCCCAAACAATGTTGATATCCTACAGAAAGGACTGACAGAGACTAGTAATTGGTGTCAGGGCCACTGCCTCAAACTAAATGCAAAGAAGTGCATAATAATAGCCTTTGGGAAATCAAATACCCCTGCAAATTACAACATTGATAGCACTCCACTAAGAGTGGTACCAGTAGTGAGAGCTCTGGGTACACAGGAAGAATAATCTGTACTTTGGTCACCATGTGTTCATGGTGGCCGGGAAATGTTTCTATGTGGTTCAGCTTAAAGGTAAGGGCATGAAGTCCAGATCTAAGCATGTCATAGTATGACTGTAGTCTGCCCTAATTAGACCAATAATCAAGTACAATGCACCCTTTGGCATGTTCCTCGCCAGACACCTGCAACAGGTGGAGCATCCTCAGAGGTTTCTCACCAAAAAATACAGAGTATAGTCAACATGTCATATGCACACCAATTAAAAGAGCTATCTCTATATTCAGTATCATATCAATAACTGAGGGGTGATCTATGACTGTCTTACTAAGCAGCCTTTGACTAAGCCCAGATGAAAATATTGCATATTCACAAAACTAACTAATAAAATAATAAAATTAATAAAACTGCTAAATCCTAAAGTAGTAATCTGTTTGTATGTAGCAGTATTGTGTTTTGAAAATATAATTGAGAATGTCACAATAAATTATATATATATATATATATATATATATATATATATATATATATATATATATATATATATATATATATATATATATATATATATATATATGTGTGTGTGTGTGTGTAAAAAGTATATACCACTTACACTAAAAACTAGTTTATATATCATAGATTTTAATGATAACAATCCACTAAGTGATATCTTGTCATTTAGTCCTAGAGGGGACGGGGCAATTTTATTCATTTTTATTAGTGTTATTTATGTTATTAAACATGATTTTTTATTGGATGATTTTATCGCATGGCATTTTCCTTAGTATGTTTAATTGGATGTTTAAATTGGTTGTAATTATCTGAAGAAGTCCTGAAATTCCAGGACAAAAGCACTTATTAAAAGGATTGACTCTGTCTTTTATTTCTGTGTTTGAGTATTGTATTTTTTTAACAGTAATGAATATCAATAAAGGACATTACTATCGAAGATTTATAGGTTCATAGGTTCATAGGTTCATACTAGGCTATCTGCCCTGAGACAATTATAAGCCTAGCCTGATTCTGTATGGCTTATGCCACCCCTTGATTTGAGTATACTGTGCCCTTTTTAAGGTTTAGTTTACTGTGCCTCTGTCTAATAGTGACATAGGAATAATCCCTGGGACAAACCTATGATCCCCCATCCACCTATCGAGATTCTTCTTGAAGAGATTCAGTGAGGTGCTCTGCCTCACATGAACTGGAATTCTATTCCAGAGAGAAGGGAGCCTCTGGGTTATGAACCTGTCCCTCCAGCAAGTTCTATTTATTTCTGTGCTGAGGTTCAAGTCCCTCGAGCATGTGGCTCTAAGGGATTTAGATTTACTGAGGTGGAGCATGTCCATTAATTCTGGATTTGATATAGCTTTGTATGTCAGGCATACATCACCTTGAAGTAGGCGGTATGCGACTGAGTAGAGCTGGAGTTTTTTTAACCGAGCAGCATATGGCATCTGTTTGAGACCCTTGATCCTCTTGGTGAGATACTTTTGGGGTCTTTTTAATTGCTGCAGGTGTCGGGTAAGGTACATCCCAAAAGGGGCATTGTATTCTATGATGGGCCTGATGAGGGATGACTAAAGGGGCACGATTACCTCTCTTGATCTAGATGTGAAACCCTTCGTGATGAGGTGGGCTATGTAGAAGGTCTTTCTAACCACTTTGGCAATGTGGTTTTCAAAGGAGAGATTGCTATCAACTTGGGTCCCCAGGTCCCTAATAACTTTCTCTGTACTTAATGGGTTTCCGCCTATGTGGTAATTTGTGGGCACATTGTTTTTACCAAAGGGTATGACTATACATTTTTTGGCATTTAGCTTTAAACCATGGCACTGGCACCAGTTATCTGTCTCTGTGAGACCTTTTTGAAGGATGTTTGTGTCAGCTGGAGAGTTGATTATGGCACCCAGTTTGCAGTCATCTGCGAACTTGGTGAGCCATAGTCCTCCCATGTTTGCCTGTACCTCGGAAAAGTATATACCGAACAAGAGTGGTCCCAGGACAGAACCCTGTGGGATGCCACTTGTGACCAGTTTCGTGTCTGACATGGCTCCAGCAACTCTCACTCTGTGGGTTCTGTCTTTGAGCCAGTTTGCGACCCATCTTGTGACATAGGGGTTTATATTTAAGTTGGATAGCTTATCTATGATGCCAGAGTGGGGTATTGTGTCAAATGCCTTTGCAAGGTTCAGATAGGCTGTGTGGACTACCTTCCCTTCATCTATGGCTTTGGTGACTGTTTCGAAGAAGTCAACTAGGTTCAAAAGGCAGGATCTGCCCTTGACAAAGCCGAACTGGGTAGGATCTAGTGTTTGTAGGTCCCCAATGTCTTTGTTTATGAGCTCCATGATGATCCTCTCCATAGCTTTGCAGACTAAGCTAGTCAGGCTTATGGGGTGATAGTTTCCAGGGTCCATAGAGGCTCCACCTTTGTGGAGTGGGACCACTGTTGCTGTACGCCATTCTGTGGGCACATATCCTGTAGTGAGGCTGAGATTGTATAGCTGCTTTATTTGAGGGATTAATTCCTCTTGGAGTTCATGTAGGATGCAACCTGGGACACCATCTGGTCCCATGGAAGCAGTGTTTTTTGCTTTGGAGAGGGCAGCCTTCACCTGAGCATCAGAGATGTTTGGGAGGCAGCCCTCTGCTGGGATAGATACTTGCTCTTTTGGTGGGGGTGGAGAAGTTTGCACTGAACCTGTCTGCCAGGATATTGGCGATGTCTGTGGGTTCAGTGTATTTTTTGTCATTTAGAATCAACTCAGAACGAGTCTGGGAGTTGCATCCCAGGTTTCTAACATAACTAAAAAAAGCCTTATGATTGTCTTTGGTGTCCTGTGCAATTTTTCTCTCGAAGCTGGCCTTGGAGGATTTTATGAGGGATCGTAATTTTTTGCTAGTACTGATCAGAGATGCCTTCCCTATTAGGGATTTTGCTCTATCATGTAGTAGCTTCCTCCTTCTGTTGTACAGTTTATTTATGGCAGGTGTCCACCAGACTGGACGCCTGCCTTTGGATGATTGGGTCTTGATTTTGTTTGGGATAGCATGATCCATGCATTCCTGGAGATGTCCGTAGAATGCGTTTATATAGGATTCTGCAGTTTAGGCCATAGTTTCCACTGGCCCTGGGGCCTTGAATGATTCCACTTCAGTTTTGAGAAGTGAGAAGTTCACTTTTGAGAAGTTTTTCACTTTGGTTTTCTGGGCTGGGGGTGGGGTCGGGATGTGGACATCCAGTGAAATTAATTTATGGTCTGATCTTACCAATGAGGGATATACTTCTGGTGTGGAGCATAGAGTCCCCATGTTGGTAATGATCAGGTCTAGTATGTTGTCCCCTCTTGTGGGAGTGGTGACTAGTTGTTCCATAGCATTTGAGTTTATAATTTCCAGGAACCTTTGGGCTAAGGTGCTGGGGCTTGAGTAGTGCTCCCAGTCAATGTTTGGGTAGTTGAAGTCACCCAATATAATGGTGTTTGGAGAGATCTTCATGTTCTCCAATGTTTTCAGGAAAGCCGAGTGGGATTCCTGACTTTGAGAGGGTGGTCTGTAGGATGCTATAAACTGAAAAGCAGTCTTGCCCACTGTTAGTTGCACATGGATGGTCTCCGATACTTCGTGCAATGCCACTAACCTGGAGGTGTGGATATACTTGATAAATATGGAAATTCCCCCTCCTTTTGTGGTTTGGTCTGGGTTTTGGGGCCGAAAAGCATGATATGAGGTATAGCCTGGTAGTGCTAGGGTGCTCTCTGGAGCCTTGAACCAGGTTTCTGTCACTGCACACTTCTGGCGTTTAGCAGCATTATCCTTAGTTTCTTGTTCCTTGTGCTGTCTATGGGGGTGGGTTTGACTTTTGAGCCTTGCCTAAAAAAGGCACTATGGGGGTGGCAAGAGCCTTTGCCAATATCCGAAAGCCCAGTGGTGACAGGTGCAAGCTGTCCCTAGCGAAGCAACGTGGCTTGTCGAGCATGTCATCCCAGGCTGACAGACACTGGATCCCCTTTGAATGACACCAAAATTTTAGCCAATTGTTAAAATCGATCATTTTGTCTTTGTACTGTGGCATCATTCTAGGTCAGGGTAAGATGCTACTCAAGGTCAGTGTCATACCAGCCTGGGTTACATGATCAGAGAGCTCCTCTATGTCTCTTTTCATGTAGTCCAGGGAGGTACATCTCAGGTCATTCACACCAGCATGTACAATGACAGAGTCATATTTGTATTTGCTTTGGAGTGACCTGAGTGCTTGCATTATGTGGTGGATCCTAGCACCCAACAAGCAGCTCACCGTGACCTTCTCTTTATTCAGCCTCGTGAGCTGTCAGTGTGTCTGACAATAGAGCCACCTATTACAAGAGTATCGGGTGTGTTATTCAGCCTTAAGGGCTGTGGCTGCTTGGCACACTGACTTTGTGGGCTATGTGTTGTGCGTGTTTTGTTTTGAGGTAGCGTTTGCTTGGATGTCTGCTTTGGAGGTCTCTGTTGCTTAGGTAGATTTTTATTTAGAGCCTCCGAGTATGTTTTTGTGTATTTATGTGTTTGGTTCGCTGATGTGGTGGGACTATGTGATACTGGAATTGTGTTGTGTGAGGTTACCTTCTCCTCCTGACTGGTTACATCAGTTTTGAGATGAGAGAGCTCAGCCTCCAGTTTGGCTAAATAGTTGCATCTCTCACATATATTTGAACCTGTTTGGAGGAGGAGAGGGTTGTCCGTGTACATGAGACAGTTGTAACATTGCCTCAAAATTCCCAGATCCACCAGCTGGACTGGAGAGAAAACCATTGACTGACCTTTGGACATGCTACAGTAATATAGGGAAACTGAATTTAAGACGGACCAATAGGGGACAGGGTAATCATAGAGAGTATAAGAGTAAGTAGTGCTTATGGTTTAATAGTGCTAACTTGTAGGATTACTTAATTGGACCAGTGAAGGGCCTTGGAATGAGAATACGGTGTTTAAATTGAGAGATAGAGCAGTTCTAAGGGAAAAGTGAAGAGCAGACTTTGTGGAGCCAGGAATAGTTTAAACCCAATTAGGCGGCGCTGCCCGTTGTTGCGCTATGCACAAAACCACGCAAAACCACACAAAAGAGGGTTTTAAGAGAGGAAGATGAAGGAGTTTTGGAATTGACCCAAAATGGCCAATAAAACTACAGTTTCAAGACAATAACCACTCCCACAGGGGCAGGCAGGCTGCTCAATGTTTTTCACTGCCACTGATCAACAGAGAGACTTCCCTTTAGCCCAAGCAAAAAATGGCCTCACAGAAACTTACAAACAGTTCAAGAACAGCAAGCCTGTAACTGAACTTTTTTAAATCTCAGAAAAATGGGAAAAAGCAAGATTTTTTTTTTTTGTTTTTTTGTTTTTTTCAGAGATAGCAGAGGTTCACAAGTATTAACAAGTTATAACAGTGCAGTAAATGACCCCACACAAGAGTGCTAGGCCAAAGATGGATAAAATGCAAGTTTTGAGAAAAAAAAAAATTTAAAAATAAGTGCAAACAGGAAATTCAGTAAACAGCTTTAGGTTCTGCTCTAAATACAGTTACTAATTCAGAAATCAAGTTTAACAAGCCAGAAAATGCTAAAAATAGGTGGCTATGCAGAAAAACTTAGCAAATAAACAGAGGAAAAATACTTAAAATCTCAAAAGTGGCTCCTTTCTTCTCTCAGCATTTTCTCCTCTTGGTGGGTGCTTCACCAACAGCTAACAAGCCTGAAAAGATGCCAAAACCACGAGGCAACCAGGTTTTAAGAGAGGAAGATGAAGGAGTTTTGGAATTGACCCAAAATGGCCAATAAAACTACAGTTTCAAGTCAATAACCACTCCCACAGGGGCAGGCAGGCTGCTCAATGTTTTTCACTGCCACTGATCAACAGAGAGACTTCCCTTTAGCCCAAGCAAAAAATGGCATCACAGAAACTTACAAACAGTTCAAGAACAGCAAGCCTGTAACTGAAATTTTTTAAATCTCAGAAAAGTGGGAAAAAAGCAAGATTTTTTTTCTGTTTTTTTGTTTTTTTCAGAGATAGCAGAGGTTCACAAGTATTAACAAGTTCTAACAGTGCAGTAAATGATCCCACACAAGAGTGCTAGGCCAAAGACGGATAAAATGCAAGTTTTGAGAAAAAACAATTTTAAAAATAAGTGCAAACAGGAAATTCAGCAAACAGCTTTAGGTTGTGCTCTAAATACAGTTACTAATGCAGAAATCAAGTTTAACAAGCCAGAAAATGCTCAAAATATGCTGCTATGCAGAAAAACTTAGCAAATAAACATCGGAAAATACTTAAAATCTCAAAAGTGGCTCCTTTCTTCTCTCAGCATTTTCTCCTCTTGGTGGGTGCTTCACCAACAGCCAACAAGCCTGAAAAGATGCCAAAATCACGAGGCAACCAGGTTTTAAGAGAGGAAGATGAAGGAGTTTTGGAATTGACCCAAAATGGCCAATAAAAGTACAGTTTCAATGGAATTGACCCAAAATGGCCAATAAAAGTACAGTTTCAAGTCAGTAACCACTCCCACAGGGGCAGGCAGGCTGCTCAACTTTCTTTGGTATAGCCAGAGGTGAGACGCCAGGTTTGGATGGTATCCAATGGAAGTTTTCCTGAAGCTTAAAGACAAATATTTAACTAGTTTTTTGAGCTTTTTGAATGGCATATTAAAACCATACCTCTCAACCTCTGAGTGCAAAAATGTGGACTAACCCTGACAGAATGGGGGGACAAAAGCCCAAAAATAAGAACAGATTTTAAATATTGCTATTAATAAACTTAGAAATTTGCTAGAATAACAGGATTTGTCTTAGGATGACATGTAGTCTGAAACACAAATGTATATCATTATTTAGTGACTTCAGTCCTGAGATGATCTCAGTGATTTGTCATAAAATCACACATTTTATGAGGAGCAGACCAAAATTTTGAGGCAAAAAGCTGGACATTCTGTAAAAATCTGGCAGTTGACGTATGCTTAGAACAAGAAATTTCCCTCCATTATAGAAACAGGCGGGAATAGTCATAATATCAAGCTGGGTAAAGGTGTCTGTTTAGTGGATTCATACTATCTTGTCCCTATACTTAAAAATGATTACAATATTTACTTCAATTCTGTCCAAAAATATGAAATCACTCATAGCTTTCCTCATTCACTTGAATTTAAAAGGTTTTTGCCTCAGGTAGAAATATATCAGACAAACTGAAAATCTGTTTGGAGTTTGTAATCTACAGACATAACATGTCAAACCAGCCCTTTTAAGCTTTGATGCCAAAAAGACCTTTGACATAGTGAAATGTGAGTTTTCTAGAACAATTTAATAAACTGTTACAATCAATGCACTTATATTTTCAAGGGTTAAAGTCCTGTCTGGGTTATCTAACCCTAACTAACCCCTTTCAAATTAGTAAAGGAATCTTGTTTGCAATACATATAATGATTACGGCATGTTTCCTTTAGTCGTTGCAAACTTCAGAAGATACGATCTATGTTATCTTTATATGCAGATGATTTATAGTTTACTTTGAGAATCCAGACAATGAATTAGATATTATTATTTATTAATTGAATTAATTTCATCAGTTAGGTTCATAGGTTCATAGGTTCATACTAGGCTATCTGCCCGAGGGCATTTATAAGCCTAGCCCATTGTTTTGTGGCTTACCTTTAGTATGGGGAACTATACCCATTATTTTGCTGTGCCTCTGTCGAGCAGTGACACTGAGGTAATTCCTGGGGTATATCTGCGATCTCCCATCCATTGGTCAAGATTTCTCTTGAACAAGGCCAGCGAGGTGCTCTGCCTCACATGTACCGGGATTTTGTTCCACAGCATAGGGAGTCTTTGGGTGATGAATCTATCCCTCCAGCACGTCCTATTAATAGGTTTAAGTCTCCGCCCTTGTGGCTCTGATGGATCTAGATTTTTGAGGTGAAGCATATTCATCAAATCTGGGTTTGACATGGCCTTGTATGTTAGGCAAAGGTCACCACTGAGCAAGCGACTGAATAGAGCTGGAGTTCTTTCAGTCGGGCAGCATAGGACAGATTTTTGAGACCCTTTATCTTTTTGGTGAGGAACTTTTGTGGCCTCTCCAGCTGCTGCAAGTGTCGGGTCAGATAAATTCCGAATGGGGCATTGTACTCAATCATTGGTCTGATGAGTGATGAGTAAAGGGAGACTATAACCTCCCTTGATCTAGATGAGAATCCCTTCAGGATAAGGTGGGCAATGTAGAAGGACTTCCTAACTACTTTAGCTACATGGGTGTCGAATGACAGACTACTATCAACCTGGGTCCCCAGGTCCCTGATAACTTCTTCTGTGCTCAGTGGATTGCCACCTATTTGGTAGCTAGGGGTAACCTTGTTTTTCGAAGGGTATGACTATGCATTTTGGCATTTAACTTTAGGCCGTGGCTCTGGCACCAGTTATCCGTTTCTGTGAGACCCTTCTGAAGGATATCTGTGTCAGATGTGTTTTCTACTATGGCGCCCAGTTTGCAGTCATCTGCAAACTTTGTCAGCCATAACCCTCCTGTGTTTGCTTGTACTTCGGAAAAGTAGATGCCAAACAAGAGTGGGCCCAGGACTGCGCCCTGTGGGACACCACTTGTGACAGGCTTTGAGTCTGACATGGCGCCAGCAACTCTGACCCTGTGGGTTCTGTCACTCAGCCAGTTTGCAACCCATCTTGTGATGTATGGGTTAACATTTAAGCTGATGAGTTTTTCAATGATACCCGAGTGGGGTAGTTGACTGACAACAAAATCAATAAAAGAAAAATGAATGCAATTAAGAATAAATGTTTACCCTCATCAATACTATACAAATTAAATATCCATTTCCAGGTGGGCAGGACTGCTTCACAAATTTTTGAGCTGGGTACCTCTTTAGAGAAATCACTTAAGCAGACATGTTACAGCTTCCACTATGAGTGAATGAAACTGAATGCACTGAGGATCACAATTCCAAAACTGCCTTTACTGAAAAACTGCTGAATAAATTTTTTTTAAAGCATCTTCAGGGAGCAAGTACTTTACATGGTCAAACCAACACAAAGAAGGTAAAAATTCCTTCCAAAAGAGAATCCCTTATAGCAGAACTCACTGACAGTGATTTTCTGTGTAGAAGCTGAAGCTTTGATCATCATCAGGTCAAACCTCAGGCAACTGAAGATCAAGAGTTCAATCCTTGTTTCCTTAAAGGTTGCCACACATAGTATTATAATCTAGAAAGTAAAAGACTTTTAATATAAAAAGAAAATTATTTTTTGTTTTACTCAAAGAGATCAAGCTTTGTCATGGTATAATTTGATCCTGGTATATATGGGCAGCTGGGCTTCTGATAATATCACCTCCACATTTTTTCCAACTTTAGAGAGTGTCCCTCTCTCTTTTTCTTATTGGAGAATAAGAAACCCAGGTTACTGTGGGATAAAATTGCTCTTCCATAGCAGACAGTGAGGCTTTTGTCCTTGATTATGACTTTATGTTAAAGCCACTACATTACATGTTTTCTATAAAATTAGTAGCGTACATAGTAAAGCTATTTAATAATACATGTACTTAGCCACGCATGGTGAAACGATAGTGTTATGCAAGAAGCTAACTGTTAACAAGGGAGATTCCATAGCTTTTCTTGTACGTTTAATGTTGCTCTTATTAAAACAGCACTGGATACTGTGAGTGACTCAATGTGAAGACTGAAATGGTGAACTGGCTACAACTGAAGAGTTATGTCTTTGACAATCCTGAAGTTGCCGCCTTATGTCATATTTAGGATAAATGAATGGTTTTCTTTAGTGAGACAAACTATTTAAGGATACAACCCTTTTTACATATATGTTATTACTAAGTTAGATTTGACTCATTGATGGCCAAGTGCCATTTATACTTACTGCTACTGAAAAGCAAAGTGTAGAACTACTGTAAAAACAAAAAATAGCCAAGGCTAGAAGGTACAAAAAATAATTACATATTTTATCAAAATTTTGGAGAAACTTGTTAAGGGAACATCTGCTATCAGGAGCCTAAAACCATGGCAGATGGTTGAAAATTTAAGGAGACAGGCTTCAATGATTGCCTAAGGCTAGTGAAATAGACTATATAGTGAAGAAGAGAACAGTCTGATTCTAAATGTTTTGCAAGCAAATATAACCTTGTATTCCCTCAGACAGCTAGCTGATAAATAAATGATCATGTGGGAAAATGAGTGACAGTGTCAGATTACTATACATTCGTAGGCTAAGATCCTAAGATTTCCAATATACGTCACAAAATCCAGCTGATATAATTTTATTAGTTGGCAATGGTTCTTTTAAAATTGTTTATATCCTTCCAGGCCTGCAAGAGTTTTTAAGGATTTGGCAGTATGTGTACAAGATGTAAGAATCTAGTGGTAGGGGATCAGAAATATAAACATTTGGATCATTCTGAATTTATGTTTTTGTTTAATTAATATCTGTAAGCACTTATTATTAAAGTTTGCTAAGATGCTATATATAACTCACTCTGGAATTATTTATTTTTTTGGATTAAGATCATTTGCATCATTAGTAAGAGGGGGAACTCACAGTCTTGTTTGTTGGTACTGATTGTCAAAAGAATAAGAATAAGTAAGAGTAAAGTGGATTAGTCTACACTGACAGAGGCTATTGATTTACTGGGTAAAATTCAAAACATGGGTATACAATCCAGTACAATGCAGGCAAAGAAGAAGCTTATAAACAAGTGGTCTCCCTGACTTCACTACATATCTCAAGAATATCACTAGAGAGTTATCCATCTCATGTTAGCTGAGTTTAAAAGATATGTTATTACTAAGTTAGATTTGACTCAGTGATGGCCAAGTGCCATTTATACTTACTGCTACTGAAAAGCAAACTGTAGAACTACTGTAAAAACAAAAAATAGCCAAGGCTAGAAGGTACAAAAAATAATTTAATGTGACAATAAGCGATTTTGTGGTCACACATACACCCACTTCTTCAGACTGTTCAACAAAACTAATATACCATATTTCAATAGCTAACAAAATAAACACATGACGGTCAGATGTTTAAAAATGTCCAGTGAGACCAAGCAAACAATCAAACAACATATAATAAAAATACAGCTTATAAAATGTTTAAATACAGGTATAGTATAAAATCTGAAATTACCAAGAAACTGTATGTCCCTAGACTACATTAGTTTATACAAAATGTACATTCCAAAGGTAAAAATAACATTCTAAAGATAAATATACTATCTCATCAAATTTCTTAGTTTTAGAATGCAAGCGATTGAGCATGTATCATTTAACCCTGGGTATTTGAAGGTATCTAGTCTGAGCTGCCAGTATAATTCTCGCTGCTCTAGCCATAAAGAAAACTGTCCTCCTCTAATATGAGAACATCTCTGGTTAATAATCCTGAAGGAGAATGAATAGGCAGGGTTATTAAGTATGTACTTAACTAAGGCATTCTCAGCTTTCTTGTTCCTGATAGCATATTGATGGACATATATGCATTCCTTAAGTTTCCTATCCATCTTACCTATATAAAACCTAAGCAGGAATTACACTTAGCAAAGTACATGCACCCCTTAGAATTGCAGTTATACCTCTCCTTGCAAACAATATTTGTATTATTAACTTGGCACAAGGAACCAGTATCTATGAATCTGCAAAAATTGCAGGTTTCACATTTAAACATACCCTTAGTCTTCGGGGTTTGTATCATGTTGTTACCTAAGAGGTACTTCAAATTGCTCCCTCTCCTAAATACAATATTGGGAGTGAGCAGCAACTTTTTCCACACATTCTCATTCGCAATAATAAAATTCCAATTTCTCTCCAAAATGTTCTTAATGTAATACGCATCTCTACTAAAAGTGGTGATGAATGAGAGAGAAAACTCAGGGCTATGGTTAACTTCTTCCTAATGATCTAACATCCCTTTCCTCCCTTACTATCTTCAAACAAAAGCTCAAAATATGTCTTAGACCACTGTCTTTGTCCTTGTTGTAACCCTCACTAACCTTTACTGCAATTGCTATGCTTTCTCTCTTTTCCTCTTCTTCCATTCTACCTCTCACTCCTTGTTACTTATTTCAGAAGAAATTAGAATGTAAGCTAAGTAAGCAAGATATAATGATTATTGTTTTAAAGAGTTTTAACCAGATACTATCTTAAAAACACATTTGACTTGCTCTGTAAATAGAAATGAACTGAAAAAATCTGCTAACAGTGAAGTGACCAATATTATCTGCAATCCTCTGTTCAATATTACATGTATGTTGTTGTACATTCTATATATATATATATATATATATATATATATATATATATATATATTTTTTTTTTTTTTTTAAACTGTTTGGAGCTTTTCTCCCCAGGCCTCTACTGAAAAAGAACATGTATCCAGTTAGACTAGCCTGGTCAACAAATGCAAAATAAAATAAATAAATAAAATAACTTGGTCAGTCCTATCCTCCATAAACACACCCAAAGAGGGTATACTGCAGTAATTGTTCAAATATAAGCCCTCGTCTCTTTCAGAGCCATTCAAAATAGCTCTAAAGTGTCCAGCACTCCTTTTAGAGGTAACCTTATAGATCAATTTATCTAAAAAATAATCTGGGTAACCTCATTTCATAAAAAGGATATGTAAAAAATTACATTCCTCCTCAAAATCCACCAAGTTTGAAACCATTCTGGCTGCCCTGACTAGCTGACCTTTCATCATGGATTTCTTCTGATGCATAGGGTGTGAACTGGTAAAGTGGAGGAAAGAATATGAGTATGTGTCCTTCCTGTGGATGGTGGCCACATACGTCTGTCTGATCCTGTCCTTCTGTAAGTATATATCCAGGTATGCAATTTTTTCTCTATGAAAGTTACTGGTAAATCTTAAAAAATCAGTTGTAGTATTAATGTATACCAGAAATTCATTAAATATGTCAGCTCCTCCCTCAAAAATTAGGAATATATCATCCAGATATGGGGTGTAATAAACTAAATAGTTTTAATATATAGCCTATGTTCCAGAAGAAATTTCTTCTCCCAAAAACACATGATCAGATTTGCAAAACTAGCCCCACATGGTGACCCCATGGCTACCCCTTTCCTTTGAATATAAAAGGAATCATTGAACATGAAAAAATATTCTTAAGAATAATGTCCAAAAATCCCTGGACCAGTCAGAGCTCATCATGGTCAATCCCTTTATCAGGTAACACCTCAGTTACTCACGCAATACCAAGTTCCTGTGGTATTACATCTATTGTGGCAAAGTTATAAGACTTATTATAACTCAGGCCATTAATTTTTTTTCAGAAAGGTTCAGGAATCCTTGCAAATTTGAGTTTCAGTACTAACCTACTTTTTCAGAATGTGGTCCACATATTTAGCCATTGGGTACGTTATACTATTTTGGCCATTAACTATAGGCTGAAAAGGGGGGTTGCTAAGGACTGGGATGTGGGGGACTAATATTGATAGATAATTCAAAATATCAATGGAAATTCTTGTTTCTATAAACAGGTCATTTAAATACATCCTAATATACCTATACGCTGTGTTGATCTCATTAATGGAAGCTGCATCATAATTGTTAGTAGCTAACATTTCTTGCATACATGACTTATAATATATTTCATTCATTATGACTAGGCCCCACCTTTATCAGGTTTAATCACTTTAACCCCACTATTCTTCAGTTCATAAACTAATTCCCATTCATTCCTAGTTAAGATATTAACTCTAGCGTTATCACTAAACAGATGCATATTCCTGATGTCATGCTCACATAATTGTTCAAATACTGTTAATGTAAGTAAAGTATTTGGGTTAAAAGTACTGGAAATTCTAATACAATCAGGGTTAGAGTTAGAATATCTACCCTGTATAGTATCTGACATAAAAGCTAACTTCAAATTTAGCTTCCTTATAAACAATTTTAAGGTTACAAGTGTCCATGAAATATCAGCAGGTTTACTGGGCACAAAAGTGGGTCTTTTGGCCAAAACGTCCACTAATAAACAGTTAACATCAAAGTCTGAATAATTATAAATATTGAAATCATCTGTTGAGCTAGTAACAATTCTAAGACAATAGTTATGTGTATTCTCAGTCACATTGTTAATAGCTTGCAAAATAGGATCACCCTGTAGTTGCTAGCATTGGACCTTTTTAAACATCTGACCGTCATGTGCTTATTTTGTTAGGTATTTAAGTGTGGTGTATTAGTTTTGTTGGAAAGTCTGAAGAAGTGGGTGTAAGTGTGCCCATGAAAGTGCTTACTTTCAAATTCTTTTTTGTACCTTTTAGCCTTGGCTATTTTTTGTTTTTATACCATTTATACTTAATTTACATAAAATGCTTAAGTTCTTGACATAATTGTTTTTCTCCTTTGGTTAAATTGATTGGATTGTTTTCTTCTTTTTATATTTAATAATAATAAATATTGTTTTAGAAATAAAAAAAATCATTATATAGCAAAAATAAATAAAATAGAATAAAGATTGCAGTTTCGTTAGCTAACAAAAAAGGAAAGCTTAGATGCTACATTTTATATGTGGCAAATGGGACTGTAGTGTGTTAACAAAATAAACTCTACAATATTTAGTTAAAATTGTGTCACTAAGCAATCCAGTATTCAGAGGCAGATTGCCTTGTAAAGATTGGGTGCAAGTGTGTCTCAGGGAGAGGTTCATATGTAGTTACTGAAGGCAAACATTCACAGATTCATGAAGCTAAACACTCAAAAATTCATGTGGCACAAAATTTATACATACATGAAGGAAGGCATTGCCACATTCATGTAAGACATAAAGGAAATGAGAAATCTTCATGAAGACGATGAATTGTATGTTAGAGCAGAACGATTGCAAATTAATGTTATCAAACAAACAAGGATGTAATGAAAAGTTAATTGCACACAGCTATAATGAAAACTAATACAGACAATAGTATTTTGTTTTCATAATAATATTTTTAAAACAAAGCAGATTTGTTTCTGGCCTTGCTTTCTTTCCAGGGCAATATACCATAAACTTAAAACCAGAAATTCTGCATTAGCCAAGAAGAGTTAAGGTTCCATAAAGGGAAGAAAATGAAAAAGAATTAAAAAAGAAATTTAGCTGTTGGTTGTAATTGTAAAATGAATTGCAGACACACAGTTGACTGTACTTAAAATAGAGAAGATGGGATAAGATTAGAATCTGCACAGATCTACAATATCTAAACAGACTAACTGTCAGAGATCATTTTCCACTTAATATTGTTGCAGATGTATTCATGATACCTATAGATAAGTATCTTTTAATAGCTGATGCCATCTGAGGTTCCTGTCTGTCAAATTTGATTTAGATAGCTCAAGGTTGTATACATTCTGGTACATATTTTGGAGACTCTTTTGTTATTTCTTCAGCACATTATGTTTTTCAGAGTAAAGATGCAAACATCACTAGAGATCTTGTAAGCATTATTGATGAAATGCTGGACTGGAATAAGACTATGTGTGAGATATAATAGCTGTAACAGTATTGTATTGTGTTGTACTACAATAGTTCTATAAAACAGAAAAAGACAAATGAGTGGTTTAATTTCTTGATCTGATTTTAATTCATTTTAGCAGCCTGTATTTGTTTTAGCTGAGCTCTTTGACATATATTAGATAATGGGCAAATTGTACATCAACAGCCTGACTGGAGAATGAGCGTTCTCCAGCAGGGTATTAATGTACAAGTAATGCCCGGTAAAACCAAGTCCACCACTTCACAGCAGTTTATCCAGCCACTGTGGAGCTTGGACTGAGGAAAGAGAACAGCTGAAATTATTTTATGCTCGCTAAGCAGCATTTTTGCTGTTTAGCGAGTGTAAAATCCAATAAAAGTAGACAACAAAAAAGGTTCATGTGTGTGTGGGCACACATGTGTGTGTGTCTGTGTCTGTGTTTATGTCTGTGTGTGAGTGTATGCATGCATGTCAGTGAAAGTGAGAATGAGCAAACCATAATTTTATACTCACTAAGCAATGCTTTTGCTGTTTAGTGAGTGTAAAAGAAAAAAAGAAAAAAAATAGAGTGTGTGTGAGAGTGTATGCGTGTATGTGAGCAAGAGAAAGAGTGAGAGTGATCGATTGAGAGAAACAGAAGAGTCCATTTATATTTTTGCCTGAATGTGTGCGTGAATACGTGCATGAAAGCAGAGATACTGTGTGTGTGTGTGTGTGTGTGTGTGTGTGTGTGTGTGTGTGTGTGTGTGTGTGTGTGTGTGTGTGTGTGTGTGTGTGTGTGTGTGTGTGTGTGTGTGTGTGTGTGTGTGTGTGTGTGTGTGTGTGTGTGTGTGTGTGTGTGTGTGTGTATGTTTGAGAGAGAGAGAGAGATGGAGAGAGTGAGAGAGAAAGCGAGAGTGATGTGTGAGTGAATGCATGTATGTAAGCAGAGGAGACTGCCTTCGAGAGAGATTGAGAGAGAATGAGACTGAATGTGTGTATGAAAGCAGCTGGAGACTGTGAGAGACTGAGAAAGAGGGTGAGAAGATCTTGTGTGAGTGTGAGTGAATGAAAGCAGAGGAAACTGTATGTGTATATGTATGTGTGTGAAAGCAGAAGAGGCTGTGTACTTGTGCATGGGAGAGAGAATGGGCTGTATATAAAATTGTTGTTTCACTTGCTTATTATTTTCTTAAGCACTATATTATTTTTTTATATAAATTTGATGCAAAATGCTTCCTCCGACACCATTAACATATATTATACCAAGTTTGAAACAGTGGGCGGAGGAACTATTTTACATTAAAAATATATTAAAAAAAATAATATAGTACTTAAAAAAATAAATGAGCAAGTAAAACTCAGAAATTTTACAGACAGCTCATGTCTAAGTGCAGTAACGCCCTCCAGGGTGTGTGTTAATTTGTAATTAATGCCCTTCCAGGAGTGTAGAGGCCCTCTGCCTGCCACGTTGGGCCTCATAACACCCATGGGTGGGCATTAATTACACTTTAACACATACCTTGTCAGGCATTATTGCTTGCTTAGTGATTCCAGTATTGTTTTAAGTGAGCTAACTGTTTTGTTATTAAGCCCCAATTTCATTCTTGTGTACTGAGTGTACATCAGGCTAGTACAGGACTTGTCTTTGCACTGGGGTAGTTCCAGGCCTGTCAGCTCAGAGTTAAGGGTGTAATTGTTTTTTCCATGCTACCCACTTTGATGTAGTTGTGTTCTTAAACCCAGTAAATATGTTGTTGCCTGCCTCATGATAATTTCACAGCATAATTCTCTCGCCCTCCCATTTGTTTGGTTGTTGACAATAAGCACATAATAGGATCATTTTGCAAAGTCTCTCCCCTTAAACTACTCACCACACTAAGAAATCTTTGATAAAATTGCTTAATATTGAGTGTATTGATACTGCTTTTATTGATTTTAGCATCAAATTAATGAATTTTACTGTAATTAGTTTTCTGGTTCTTGCTGGTGGCAGAAGAAGGCTTCCAGGACAGTTGTTTTGTAATGCAATATAAATACTCAGTAGCAAGTCCATCCAACCATTATTTTAAAACCAAACTCCCAGCCGTTATAGTTAACCCCTACCTCCAGAGTCATTCTTGTCAATATCATAGACTAGCACTTCCCCACAACTTCTCTAGCCAGCCTGACTGAGATGGGTATCTTGAAACAGTGTAAGAATTGCCTAATGCTGTTTGTCAATCATCTATTACTCAAAAAGCATAACACAATGTGTGATAGATACTCATATATAATATCTTTGGAGGTAAAACCTCACACACTGTAAATTCACACACCAAAATCATCAACAGTATAGCACACATCACACTTATCCAAGGCCATCATATTACACATAATCCATCATATGCTGAGAGTCTGAATATTAGCTTGCCTAATCCATAAAGACCTAAAAAATACAATACAGGCACAGAGCACATCCAGCATATTAACCCTACTTCCTCACATAGCACAGGAAGTCCCAAAGTCACAGATGCTGAGCCCATAAGGCAAGAATCCCATCCAACCAAACATTCTTGTTATAGGTGACTCCATTATAAGGCATACAGCTGTGCCTCTTACCAGGCTAACCAGGGAAAGAGTGATGGTGAGTTGCTTGTCTGGTGCCAGGATCCATCAGATCACACATACATACAAGTTCTTGAAGAACAAGTGCCAGTATAACTCCATCATTGTTCATGTCAGTGTCAAGCAGTGACATGATAGACATTTCAGACAATGTGTCCATGGCAGGTATAAGCCTAGCACTGAGCAGCATTCCACCTATTAAAAAGGTATGAGCAAAATAATTGACTTCAATAACTGGCTTAGTTTTTGGTGTCATTCAAAGGGGGTCCATAATGTGTCACCCTGGAAGGATGTGATCAACAGACCCCACTTCTTCATCAGGGCTGGCCTGCATTTTCAGCCTCTACATTTTCAAGTATTGGCATAGACATTGTCCACCTCACTATTGCTTTTTTTACCTATCGAAATAATGAAGCAAGCAAAGGAAAATATTAAGTCGTTACTGCTCAATACTAGGAGCCTGAATAGGAAACTTCACTCCCTACAAGCCCTTCTCCCTGGAAGACATTGATGTCTGTGGTTTAAAATAGTAAACAGCACTCTGACTGTGCAAAGCCATAATGTCCAGATTTTTAGACCAGCTGCTGCGCAGGATGGGTAAAATAGGTGGAGGTGTATCAGTCTACATCCAGAAGAGACTCACATCAAGGCTGGTAAAGCAGCATGATGCACTAGAGCTTCTTCATGTCCAAATAACCATCAGAAAGGTCCTGTACCATATATCAACTATCTATAGAATTCCCTGTATGACAACATAATGCCACAGTGACTATCTATAAGCACTAATATCGCTCAGCGTTAAACCCAGTGCCATCTTCCTAGGTGGCTTAAACTATCCATCTATAGACTGGGAAACCTCCACCACCACTACTGTACAAAAACAGAGATTCCTGGACTTTCCCAAAACAAATGCCCTGGAACAATTAGTCAGAGTACCCACTAGGGGCAATAACATCTTGGAGCTTGTCCTTACTAATATGGGAGTACCTTGCAACATCTCTTGAGAATTTTCATCACTTATTAGGTCTGACCATAAATTAGTCTCCTTAGATAAAACTGAAACCAGAGATCCCTTCCGCCCAAGGTACTTCTAGAAATTTGTTTAAGACAAACTACCTACTCCTAAGTGATAAACTGGCAAGCTGCAAATCCCCACCAAACCTAGTTAACGCCATTGAATATGCAGAAATGTATACCATCACACTATACCTGATGTAAACAGCTGCATAGATGCACATAGAACCAAGTGCAAGGCAGACACCAGAAACAAACCCACATTGTGGAACCATAATATCAACAAGCTTTACAAGTAAAGGAACATACATTTGACCAAAGGTAAGAAGAAGAATTCTCAAAATGTTAGAGCCCTTGTCAGTGAAATAAACAAACAACTCAGGAGCTTAATACAATCCACCAAAACCAAGCTGGTTAAAATAGCTACCCAGGCCAAAGACAATTACAATGCATTATTTAGTTATGTTTCTAGTCTTAAAAGTACAATGCAGTAAAGCACTGAGCTGATTGTGAACAATGTAACATACACTGAGGTTGAAGAGCTAACCTACTGGCTTATAAATTTAGCTCTAACTTTACCCCTCTCTCCCTTCTGTCTGTCCCACAACATATACCTGAAACTGCCTAACCCCAGCTATAACACAAGACCAAGTCTAAAAATGCTATCAAAAGCTAAAATACTGCATTGATGGGCCCTAACAATATCCCTGGATGCATATCAATAGCATGATGCATGATTTAGCCATACCCTAGAACACCATACAGGTTTTGTAACAAACAAATGGATAACAGCTACAGTCTTTCCCTGCATAAGGAATGACCTTCCACAGATCCAAGCAATTGCACACCATTAACTTTGACAAGCTTCATCAGAAAATCCATGGAATGACTTATCATGGAATTAATTAGTCAGGACATAGAGAACCTCTAAGCACTAGACCCATCTCACTTTGGATTAGATAAGAGAAGGTCATGCTTACTCAGCTGGTGAATTATTATGAAAAGGTCACCAAACAAATGGATAATAACAAATTAGTAAAATGGTACACACTGCATACCTTGACCTGGTCAAAGGTTTTGGCACAATTCTCTACTCAGGCATAGTACAAAGGCTAAATAAACTGGAAATAAACCCCTATGTCACCTACTGGATTGTCCATACACATCAATCAACTGGAACATCCAGAGAAATATCTTACTAAAATGACACAAGGCCTAAACAGCATGTCCTACATGGACCGACTCAAAGCCTTATCTCAGTAGTTGGTATCCTGCAGACTGCTAAGTTGTGACCTGTGTCTGGCATATAAGGCAAACTGTGACCTAGTGCTGATGGATTTACTGCACATCAGTATGTCAAATGGCATTAGAAATACTCAGTCTAGGGATCTAAGCCTCTTCCACAACATCAACAGTATGATTTGGAGAGACAGGTATATTTCACAGAGGATACTGCTGCTATGGAACAGACTCTCCATCCACATAAAATAAAATGTATCCCTGTCCATCTTCAAGTGCATCTTAGATCTATGGATAAAAAGCACAAAATTTAATCCACAACTGCCCCTGTACTACAATTGGATAAAATCAGCACCTAAATGCTTTATAAAATTCATGGATCCCTTCAAATTATTTTGGCATGACACTTTTATTCTCATTAGGAATAATATGTAATTATCAGCCATGGGATGGGTAAGACCAATCTATAACCAAATTGGATACGTTATTTTGAGCAAAAAAGCAAAACTGGGTAGAATTAAAATGTCCGACATGGGCAGCTAGACTAGTACTTACCCATAGACCTATGAACATGAAAAGAAAATGAGAAAGGCTGAGGCAAGGCAGTCTGAAAGTGAACACAGATAATTACCAAATATGTGTGACAAGTATTAAATATATATGGAGCTTTTCAATCTAAACCTGAGAAGGTGAGAGCAGTGGTACAAATGGAAACTCCAAAAGATGTGCAGGATATGTTAAGGTTTTCAGGCATGGCTTAATACTTATCCAAGTGCAGTCTTAATCTTTTCCCAAGTTTCACTGCTGTCTTTATGAAAATTACTTGAGAGAAGCATTTGGAGCAGGAGCAAGAGAAATGCTTCACAGTGCTAAAGACATTTGTGACAGGATCTGCTGTTCTTTGTTACTGTGATGTAACCAACACAGTTAATTTGCATGGAGATATCAACAAATTAGCATTTGAGCAGTGTTGGTGCAAGACATTTAACCATTTCTCTCAGACTTAACCACAAAGGAGATGTGATACGATTGAAATGAAGATTCTAGCCATAGTGCATGGTCATGAGATATTCTATATCTATAGACAAATGTGTTGAGATGGATAATAAGCCACACTGACTATTTTTATAAAGCCTCTACATAAAGTATTATTATAAATGCACTGTTCTTGCTTACCGTTTAACGGCTATTCCACTTAAATGTGACATAATCATCAGGGACTTAATAACAAACTTCTCCTTTAACCACCACAATTTTTTGTGGTGGTTAGAAATCCAAATACCTTTCACAAATTCTCCGTCATGCTATCTCCACAAAGTAGAAAGACATTCTCCAGTTTGCTCCCTCCTTATGAGGCTTATTATTGAATACTTTGCCTTCTTTTACATATACCTTGCTAAGTATGTAAACCAGATTTAGAGACCTTAACGTTTCCCTCAGAAAAAGACCTTTGTCTTCCCTACCATTAAGTGCTCTGTGAGATTAAAAGCCTGACCATCCCTGCAGTATCTTATATACACCTTGGAGTAATTTCTGCTTATCATTCAGTACTGTGAAAGCCATAACACTATTTGAACTGTTTCACTTAAATAGAATCAAGGGTAAAGTAAACACCTGCATTAGTGATAGGTTTGCCACCTTTTCAAATGTAGAAATATTTTTACAACATCTTTCACTGTATGTTAACTCCAGCATCAAACAATCAAAGAACTTTGATCTTACTTTTTGTATGATATTCAGTTAAACAGCCTTTTGTCAACACTACATGTGCCTTGATGAAGGCAGTTTTACAGTTTCCATTTTGTCACAAATGGGGTTGATGGTCAACAAGAAACTCATAAAGCATTCTTGGCAATCATTCTGCCAGGCATAGGTCTCCAAATGCTCATCGGTAAAAGTTTGTTAAATGATCACCATCCTCTCGCCATCCATTATTCTTTTAATTTGCTGAAATATCTATTTATTACATTAACTTTTTTTTTCCTAATTGAAAGATATGTATTTTCTACTTCCTATCTACCTGGGAGCATGCATTACCTGCAGGTCCACTAATATCATTCTTACAGCAATTAAGACAATATGCATGGCAAGTATCTCTCTCACTAGCCAGTGCTATATTTTATTCTTAGTGTCCATCTCTTGTAAAAATCAATAATAATCTGTTTAAACTGTGACTTTTAAGAAATGTAAATCAAATGCCTTAGTATTAGATGTTTTAATTTCTCAAAATATTTGGGGTTTCTAATACCATGACAGAAATCAACCCCATTCCTAAGTCAGGGTATAATTATAGTTAATTAAATGAGTATTGTTTCAGTCTTTGGTGTTAGCCAAACGTGCTCTTCGCAGCACATGCAATGGCCAAGAACTGACTCCTTCTGCATTCATACATGTACTGGTAGCATATCTAAATGCAGCTGAACATTCTTTTTCATTAGACCCATTGTTCCTACTACTATTGGAATGGTCTGGGTATCTTTCTTCCACATTGTTCTTTTTTTCTGCCTGTAGATCTTGATATTTTATGGATTACTCTCTCTGGTTTTCTTGCATCTATTTTTTTGAATTGGTGGTAAAGGCTGATCACATGTGATCACTCTATAATACTTTGTGGTTCATGCTTCCAATGCTTCTCAGCTACTTATATATAGTAGTGTTTGCACAATCCCCAGTGCAACAAACTAGCCACATTATTGTGCCTTTCATGTACAGACCATCTGCCATTGGTGTATCACACTCAGCAAAAAGGTGTACGACAGTTTCCGATTCTTTTTTACAGAACCAGCATTTGCTTGTTTCTCCCCATGACTTTGTAAACCAATGTTGATGTAGTCTACTATCCTATGCTGCCCTTTGTCACAGCTTAATTGCAAAGTGGTTTGTCACTGCTTAATAGTCACTGTAATGTATTTGATTAATGTAGGATGTATCTTATACAGCTATAAGCACTCCATATCCATGAATTTTGGATGCAGTCAAATGCTTTTTTATACTCTGTCCATGCCATGATTCTACAATTGTTTTACAATTCTCCATTTTAGCTTTATCTGGCAGCAAATGATTCTTTGTTCTATACGACTTCTTTTTGTTACCCTTTTGTTTTACTGTTATGATTGCATTTTCTTTTAAATAACCGCAGACTCTGTCAGCATCAGTTAAAGTATATAGTTTTTTACATCATCAAAATGTAAGTTATTGGTCTATAGCTTTTAGGATGGCTTACAAGTTCACCCTTAAGCAGAAATATCATTTTTCCTGTTGTTAACTTGGTTTGAGTCAGTTCAGGATGTGCATATAAGTAGTGTTTACTCAGAGTTAAATATTTGTGCAAAGACATTAACACTTTTTCTTTTGCTTTGTTATCTAGTTCTCTATACAAGTTTTTGGGGGTCTCAATGTATTGCATATTTTGTACTTCTACTATATTTATCTGTATATCTTTTCTGCTTCTGCTGACATATTTAATGTATTATTTGCAATACGTTATGATAGATCCTGGTCTGCTCTAACACTGCAAATTGCTTTTAACACATCTATCTTTCTAGGTATTTTTGTCGATCTGTTCCCTCCTCTATAGTCTTCTAATAGTGACACTTCTTGTCTTAATCGCATTATAGTTTTCTCTGTTCGATACGTCCATGATGGCATTTGATTTCTTCCTTTCCTTTCCCTTATTACTCTGCATTATTGTGGTAGGAATGTATCTGTTATTAGTTTAGCTCCACAGTAATATATCCTATTTACTTCTGTTATATCACATGCATTTCTATTAATAGTCTTAATTACTGTGTTCATCTGTTTTATCATACTTCTAACATTTTGGGTCTTATTTATTTTCTGTAGTCTATTTCTTTCATCAACCTTAATATGTCTATCCATCTCTGTTAAATCAAGAAATTCTTCCCCTAGATCATATTCTTCCAAACTGAGGGCACATTCTTTGTTCTCCATTCCCTGCGGACATGCTACAGAAAGTTCCAGAATGTCTTCTTGTGACATATTCTCCTCAGCTACATCCTGCATCATCCATTGCTCCTTCATATGGGAACTCATTGGCCCATCACTCAGCAACATTGCCTTCGTCAGAGTTGCCACTGTTTCCTGCTCTTTCCATTGCTGTGCAACTCTAGCTGAACTTTTGCACTAGTTTCCTACTGAAGGCTCCAAAGCATCATCATGTGCAAAAAATAATCAGATGCTTCTGAAACAAACCGTCTCTGCGGTGTCCCTTGAAGTGTCACAAACCCAGTATGTCAATATACTGGGTTCAATAATAAATAATGAGGAAATACTGAGCTTTTAAACAGGTTTTAAACAGGTACGTAAATGCAAAGGTTAATTTATATACTTTATTCTGTTTTTTACCACTATTTAGATCACTTGTTTGTGAGTTTTTAATAAAGAAAATTCAACTTAAACTAGCTTCTGCTTCCTACTTCCTCATTTAGTGGTTTTTTAAGAAGTTTTAAGAAAAGCATTTCTACAACCCGTTATTAGGTGGGATATTCACAGTATGGTTTTTATTAGGTACCTGAACTCTAAGGAACTCTAGGGAATCTTTGATCTTCCACACAGAGAAGTTTCCTCATTATTCGATCAGATGCTTCCCATTTTACCTGTTTAATTTGGGGACTCATTGTTCCAGCATGCTGTGACATTGCCTGAGTTGGATTTTCTACACTAAATCCTTCACTTTTGCAGGTAAATCATAACTACAGCTTTTATTTATTTAATGTCTCTATTACTAATCCTCTTTACTTCTTTGTATCTTTGTTTTCTTATATTTTGTATTGTGAAATTTTCCATATCCAGATACCTTTGCCTTTATTTTTATTCAAATATCTTTGGCACTGTTATTTTTTATTTATTTATTTATTTATTGCATAGTGATTCATTTTATTTTCTACTTTGCATATTGCACCATACCAAATCTCTTTTTCATTCTCATGTCCATATTTCTTTTTCAGACATCTCCAGCTCTAACTGTTTCTCCATAATTTGGGGGCACATTGTTCCATTATGCTGTGACATGACCTGTATTAGACTTTCTGCAGTAAATCTTTCACTTTGCAGATATTCCATAACTTCAGTTTCTATTTGTTTAACTTCTATCTTACTATTTTTCTGTTCTACATTCCCCCTTTGTGTTCTTATGTGTTTTTGTATTGTGAAATGCTAGTTAGCCTAGTGCTTTTGTTTGTATTTCTCTTGAAATTTATTTGGAGCTGCTGTTTTGCTTCAGTTAGTATGATTTTCTCCTTTCCATAAATATTGCATCATATCAGATCTCTTCTTCTTTACCATGTCCATATTTTTTTATACCTTTCAAAAATCTCTGGGTTTGTTCTTTAGATTTCTGCTTCCTCTATTGCTTCTTTTTCCAGGGAGCCCAAAGTTTCTTTATGTGTGTGATGTTTTTCATGGATTTGTTGCACTAATGAGCATAATCATTTATTTGAAGCTGTTGACAGTTTTTCTTGTGCAAGTAGTTGTCTTTCTTCTAATTTCTCTCTTAGACTTATTTGAATATCTTCTATATGGAAATTCTGGGCTTCTTGGATATTAGTAACAATACATAGTGTCTTCCTTACCCTCAGTAGTCCACTCTATCATCTTTATGACATTCTTTTTTTTTGCCCTACCATTTTTATGGAATACTACTTTCTTCTACAACATGGGGGTGGGGACATCCTCCCCCGAGCCTGGCCTAACCCATTGCAGGAATGTTTCCAATCTGTTTTGAAGATTCTACACTGCCATTTTTTCCAGTGCACATAGCAGGACTGAGCCCTTTTTTTCCGTGGGACCTGTGCACCTAGCGGCCTTTTATATTGTTTAACTTGCCTCTCTCCATTGTATATGCTATGCAAAATACAGTCCATATTATCAGTGTCATCTTGGTGATATTTTGTGAAAATAGGCTTCAGCACATGAAGGTACTTACCAAGATTTGAGGGTGACTTCAGTTCTTGCAGTACTACTCTCCTTTACTCGTCCTTTCTT
Organism: Protopterus annectens; assembly: GCF_019279795.1. NCBI lineage: Eukaryota > Metazoa > Chordata > Ceratodontiformes > Protopteridae > Protopterus > Protopterus annectens. The sequence goes on along the minus strand of NC_056728.1, from coordinate 1,997,582,244 downwards.
GCTGATTTCTTCATATCTCCATTCAGACGCCTCTCTCTGTTCAGACATGTATGTAATCAGTCATATCAAGGAAGATAAATGCAAAGAACTGATTGCAGATCACAGCATCTGCTTGGGTGAAGCACACGCCTACTGAACCACCACAAGCAGAGTTTGAGGCAGTGGTAGGAAACTGTGGTGTAATATCAGGATAATAGACTCGACCCAGGCTACTCCTTTACTTACTGCATGCAGTTCTAGTGAGCTTACAAGGTGTGGGACATCACTCTGCTAACAGATGTTTATAGCAAAGCCACCACAGGGTAAATGGGATGAATGAGAAATAACAAGTTCTCCATTCCCTGCAGGGACTAGTGGAGATGGAGCGCTTTTCTTCTGAGACCCAGAAGAAGATGATATACAGGTACTAAATCATGCCAGTGAAATGTGAAGGGTTCAAGATGAAAATCAATGGCAGAGCTATGAGGTGGAGGCTCAGGCTCAGATTGTTATGGGCCAGCTATTTCCTGCATACCTGAAGTGCTTCCTCTCAGGTCTGTGTACACAAGGAGTGGGCTAAAGCGATTGGTGGTAGACAAGAAATCCAGATAGTTATTCAAGAAGTCCAAAACCAGGTAGGAAATAGCAGAGAAGTAATGTAGGAATAGAAGGGAGACAGAATGAACTTGAATGGAAAACTGTATCAGCTTGGTGTCTCCTTCTGCTGTTGAGCAAATGTAACCTAATGTAGTGTAAAAGAGAATTTTTAAAGTGAAAGTTGTGCTACTATGCAGTCATTTAATACTTGCAGATGCTCTTTTATTTCTGTTACTCATTTTATTATACTTAAAGAAATTTGTCATGTCAGAGACTTAACTTTTTAATATTAAAGAAGTAGTGCAACATGCTGGACTGTGCATTGTGGCAGTTTAGTTTTAAATTGTTCTTTCTTCTACCTCCTCCCTCCTTTCTTTGTTAGACTTTCATCAATTCTCTCTAGTCTTTCTTACTAAGCTGATTCACAGGTTAAAACAAGTTTTTCATGTGGAACAATGTTTAATATTGTTGCAGGTATGGAGTATTGCTGCTAAATCTTGAGATTATTTATTTGTGTTATTTTGTACCCAATCATACAAGAATCTTGCTACATGGATGGTGGTTGATTTGGTTACATGTAATTATATCCTGCTTTTAAAAGCATCATTCAGAATTATGCTCAGTATAAAAAGAAAACAATCTATTCTGAAAAAAAAAAACAGAATAAAGAAGGTGGCAAGTATATGTTAAAAGTGCTAAATATCAAAAGGAAAATCAGTGCAATATTTTAAGTTTTTTTATATCTTGTCTTTGTGTACTGGTGGCTGAATATTTCATATAATGTAAGAGGATTATTTTTCTTCAAATACATATTCTTCTATTGGCTGTACAAAAGAGAAAACAATCAAGATATCTCACTTTTTTTTTTCATTTGGACATTATATAGTAAATTGTCACTGCAGCACTGTAGCAGATTGCCTAGTGTTTCTAATCAGAGAAGAAGGGGGATTTAATGGTTTGTACTAACCAAGTTTCTGCAAACACAAGTGTCAGGAAAGTGGTGAGGCATATTATATTCATAAGTATCAAAGAGAATGGTATTCTCTAAAATAAAATAATGATCATTTTTAAGCACTGAAGAGAAACACTGGAGGGCATATTTTCAAATGAGATAATACTCTGTAATCACAGCTTGTGTTCTTTCTCAGCAAAGCTGATTTTTTTCTAATTGAATACTATAGACATGCAAAGAATAAGAAATGCACTTAGCATTTTTGGTTCATTGGGTAGTTTGAATTGTAACTAATTCTATGGAGTTTTATTATGATTAATATTATTAAAGATCTGCAAACTTGGGGAAGTTGTTCTCACATACATTTTGAGTTGAATTATAACTGTCTACATTAGTAGAACCACTGACACATGAAATTACCCTTACATTCAGAAACACTGTAGCTGAATAACTGCAGCATTTGTTTATGCACCCCAAAATCTTATTGCCGAGCACACATACAATTCTCCAGTTCTGTAGTAGCACAGCCTTCAGCAGATACTATGTTCCCATACGTCCACAATTATCTTGACACCACAGTCAAAACAAAGCCCCACTGTGAAGGTGCTGCGTATAAGCAGGAATGGTCTCTCCATCAGTGCATTATGCTTTGTATGACTTTCATGTTTTTGCAGACTATCCCTCGCAATGTGTTTGATTTTCACAGACAGTTACATACTGTGTTGTTTTATGACTGCATGCATGTACTTTTTTCCCTTTTTATAATTTATTTCTTACTGCATCTGCAGTACATTCAGTCCTGCCAATGATATTTTCATCCATATTGGGATGTAGAGTCAATGTATATCTAACTTCCTGCTGTAAGATGGAATTCTGTGATAGAGTAACTTTTGTGAACAACATTCAGTGCATTCTTCCAGATAACTTCTTCCTGCTAATAACTGTCTATGTGGTGTTTCTGTCTTGAAAGTCTATCCCAATTATGTATCATTGCTTGTTCACTTTGAGCAGGAAAAATATCTCAGTCCCAGAGCCACAAAACACAGTCATATCTTGTGATGGGGTTGGTGCATTTTAAAAATCAGAAGTATGATTCACATAAATGTTATAAGTCAATTGCATCCATTTTAGAATGGCAGTTAACATGTTTTACAGCTTTAAATTTTAGGTCCAACAAAAGGAACACATCTTACTCCTCATGGTATGAAATATATATACTACATCATTTTACAGATTGCAATTTATTCATGATGACCACTTCAAAATTTGTTTTATTAAAAACATGCTTCAGTACAAGGATGTACCATGCCTCTGTCCTATACTGACATATGTGTGTCATGTTTTGTTTCCTACTCCTTAAACCCATCTTGTGTCTATATTTTGGAATAAGACCTGATATACTTTAAAAGGCAATGACAGTTTGAAAAATGTTCATCATGGAGCATGTATACTAAAAAAATTACTCCGGCATATTGTGACTACTTTCTCGAAGAAATCCTTAACAAATCCTGCTTTATGCTGCATGATAGACAGTGATTTTAAAGACAATCCAGATTACTTCATTTTCCTGTTACACTATAGTTGGCACATTACAAACACATGCATGTTCATCTATCTACCTACTACAGTATGCTCTCTACACACATATGCAAGTAAACTCAGAAACAAAATGATAATGAGGCAATGTGCAACTATTACTTCTCTTATCAGGCATTGTATGTCCATCTGTTTTACAAATTTGCTGACTCTTTGGAGATACAGAACATGTAATGTTCATTAATTACAGTTCTTAGACTCCAGAAATTGTGTAAGATAAATTTATATGCCCTCTGCATGGCTAGCAATTTACCACATGTTGACAGATTAGCCAATAATGTCAAGAAATGACATAAGTGAATATATGGGGGATCTAAACAAAGGCTCACATAGTGTGGAGGACTGGAACCAAAAATAAAACACTTCAATGTAGTATGAAAATATTTAATAAAATCTACCGAAAACAGGATAAATCTTACAGAGCAGCTTAGTAGTAATGGTTAGTTGCTTTCATCCTCAGTATAGGACTTCATTAGAACCATTGAAAACATAAAAGTGCTAGTATAAATACCAAAAGGAATCATGTGTAAAGGTCAGAGTTGGTTAAATAAAATTTGTGTTTCTGGTTTCAAAACACTTGCTAAAAATCTACAAAGTTCTAAATTATACACAAAAGAATAAACTTTACATATTTCATTACATGGTCTCTTTTTGGTATAAATACCAGCACTTTAATGTTTATTATTCTGTTTATAATCTAAGATTTAGTAGATTTTTAGCAAGCATTTTATACTAATTTATGTTCTAACCATGTGTTTTGAAACCAGAAACACAAATTTTATTTTGTCAACTTTGACCTCTGCACATGACTTCATTTTTGTATTTCTACTAGCACTTTTATGTTTTCAATGGTTCTAATGACATGCTTTACTGAGGACAAAGGCACTTAACCATTATTAATAAGTTGCTTTGTAAGATTTTTATATTTTTCAGTGGATTTTATTAAATATCTTCATGCTACATCAAAGTGTTTTATTTTTGGTTCCGGAGATCCACACTACCTGAGCCTTTGTTTGGAGGTTCTTAGTATTATTTTGGCTGCACAGACACACTCTGTGGTTTGGTTTTACAAGTCAATATATAGACATTCTATTCATGTCAGCACTGGGAGTGGTAGAACCTAACATGCAGTAGTGCAGCCTACTTCATATCATCCTACAGCACATGCATGTTATCGTAAAATAACATAAAATGTCATGAGACCTTTTCAAGGCAGCGAATGTGGCTATGGCTAGCCAGTGAGGTCATGTATGGGTCAGAAGAAGAAGGACAAGGAATGTAGTTTGATAAGTAGGGTCTCCCCAAAAAAGGATGAATTACTTAATATACATTTATTCACATTTGAGTACAAACCTACCAAGCTACCTCTTGAATGTTATCCTCACACCGAGTAATGAAAAATTGGATACATGCTCTTTATACACAACACAGGTTAAACCATCTCATTGCTGAAAATCAACTTGCAAAGAGTTTTCAATCTTTAATTTTTAGGTGATGTCAGGAATCATATGAACATCTTACCAGTTAAGGTAGATTTTTGTAAACATACTGTCTAACAAGATGTACATTTTTTATGTATTTAATTATTTATTTGCCTTTGTTTGGATAGAAATGCCTTTTCAGTACAAGCCCCAGGAGAAAAGCTTCACACAATATGCAGCTTCAGGGGTCTATATTATATCATCAAACACTTTAAAAAAGCAAACAATGAATAAACGACCCCATGTAGGTGAAAGCTTGCAATTTCGAAAGCTCAGAACAGCAATTTTTTTTCCAAGGGAAAAAAAAATCTCTGTTCCAAAAAAAAAAAGAAAAAAGAAATTGAAAGAATGCATAAAGTGGGGGGCTTTGCCCCCCACACCCCTCTACTTAAATATACCAACTCCGAGATTGCACTACAGTGCCAAAAACGGCAAAGTAACGGAAGTGGCTGAGCAAATTCTTTCCCTGGGAAAGAATTCGCTTAAAAGCTGTTTTGCTATTTTACCTTTTCGTTGTTTTAAGTTCGACCAAGATGCATTCGATAGAATGCGTCTTCAGTCATCAAATAGGAACCCCAGTTTCAGCATAGGTAGTGCATAGTACTACTGAGACTAACAGTAGTATAACACATAGCGGTTGTCTAAAGCTGCCATTTACAACAGATATTAAGTAGGTCCTTTGTACAAAATTTGAAAATTTATAGGTAAAATACTTCATAGCTTTTGTCCTTCCTTAAAAGGAGGACATCAGCATGGCACTCTCTATCTGGGATTACTACAGTCACTGTGTACACATGCTTTTCCTACCTGCATACAAGTTGCTATGTCCTTCTGTGCCATACTGCTGCATGAATTTGGAGTTAGAGATGTCATTCCATAAGGTAAAAGTAACAAAATCAGTCCATAACAAGGCCTAAAAGTTATCTCTTTGTGTGTGTGTGTGTGTGTGTGTGTGTGTGTGTGTGTGTGTGTGTGTGTGTGTGTGTGTGTGCGTGTGTGTGTGTGTGTGTGTGTGTGTGTGTGCGCGTGTGTGTGCGTGTCTGTGTGTGTGTGTGTGTTTGTGCGTGTATGTGTACGCGTGCGTGTATGTGTGCATAATAAGTACCTAGAGGAGAAGGGTACAACAGGTCCAACAATTTTGGAAGCAAATGCCTGTGTAGAAGATATTTTGGGAGTCCATAATGAATATATTTTTGATGAGTTCAAAATTATTCAGGAAAACCTTGTAAGTCTTTAGATGTGTGTGTGTGTGTGTGTGTGTGTGTGTGTGTGTGTGTGTGTGTGTGTGTGTGTGTGTGTGTGTGTGCGTGCGTGTGTGTATGTGTGCATAATAAGTACCTAGAGGATTAGAAGCAAATGCCTGTGTAGAAGATATTTTGGGACTCCATAATGAATACATTTTTGATGAGTTCAAAATTATTCAGGAAAACTTTGTAAGTCTTTGGAGGATGTGGAAAAGGTATTTACTTCTCAAGCTGTTTTCCCCAAGGCTGAGATAACTCCACTTCAGTTGAGGGTACTTCTCGATGTGGAAGTGGCAATCTATAGAGCTCCTGAACCCAAAACACATACCATGCTTTAAGAATGAGTGCCAAAAGCATCAAGTGTGGTTAGATTATTTCTGTAGATGAGCATCCCAAGTAATTAAATACATTTAATGTGGTAAAGATATGGGAGTGACTAAGATCAAGCCAGGGATGTTGAAGCATAGCGTACTTCAGAGATGTCATTACTGGTGCACCTTTTTATTGTTAGAGGAGCTTAGGGACAGCTCTGATGTACTAGATAACAAGGGCGGTAGTTTATATTCTAAACATACACCAAAGCTTTTGATTTATGAAGCAGGGTGTGGAGCCTTTCTTGTTTTATACAAGAGCAGGTCAACTCTTTGTCATTGCACAGATATTGCGCAGTCATTTGAGATCTCCATTATGGTGTACCCACATTCTATGAATTGCTATGCTTCCTGGATTTAAAGTGGCATTATGTTTTGTGATTTAAATTCTCTGATTTGGTAGTACATACTTTAGTTCAACATTCACTCATCTACAAGATAGCTATCTAAAGTAAACAAAATGAGCTGGGGGTATAACTTTAAAAAGCAGATTTTAAGTTTTATTTAAATAACACTCTTGAGGCAAGAGCTAGGAGAAAAGGGTAATTTTTTTTGTTCCAGAATCCCATGAAGCCAGGAAACTTTTCACTGAGGAAGAAAAGCTCATACAGTAAACTCTCAGTTAACCAACACCCATGGGGATTGGTAGATATTGGGTAACTGTAGCTTTTGTTTGCTTGAGATTTACTATTAAAAATAGGCCTGACTAATACTGTACCCTGTACTATTTGTTTGGTTTGACTTGGTCTCAGGTTGGTGAGAGGAGGAATTCCTATCTTCTTTTTAAAACTCTAAAACTCTAAAAACATGAGGTATGTTTCTGCGAGGGAAAACAGAAAGTGCAACATATGAAAATTGTACTATATTTCTTTCATATTTTTTTGACGGTTGCTTGATTGTGCCGGTTGCTTGAGTTCTGGTTAATTGAGAGTTTACTGTACTGTCATTTTTAGAATGTTATTTCTTTATTCTAAATTCTATTTGCAACCCGCGGTGGTGGTGCTGCGGTAGCATTGTTGCCTCACAGTAAGACGCTGTCCGGTTCAATTCTCAGCTAGAGTGTCTTCTGCGTGGAGACATGCGTGAATGGGTGTACCTTCGTTGAAGGTTGTGCATCAGGGCTGGTAACTCGGCACGTAAAAATCAGCTACCAATCATTAGCGGACCAGAGCTCCACTGTGGCGACTCCTAACCGGGAAAAGCCGAAAGGCACAACAACAACAACAACAAAATTCTAAATTTTATTTGCAGAATATAGTTTCAAAGAGGCAATCAATAGTTTTGTTTGTACTAATAAAGCTTATTCATAAACAATAGGAGCTTTCAGAATACATTATTTTCTGAAACTCACTAGGCCATTCATTACCTCATGTCCTTTACAAATAGTCATTTGTATTGCAACATGTCAGTCCAATGATAAAGACCAGGCTTTCCACCACAGTAGTGAGACATTCATCAAACAGCAATCATATTTCTTTATTCAAACCCTAGGAAGCTGCAGGGGGCTGATGGCTACAATCATATAATCTGAGGACATTTAAGCAGTATTGACTTTTCAAATATCATGTTAGCTCCTAACTCAATTATTTTCCTGAAAGAATTGCATACATGCTTACAATTTGGTACATTCACAATGTTTTAAGAATTACTACTCTTCAAACATAATAGGCATATCTTTATATCTTCATGAGAATCGCTGATTATGACATTTTTGTGAAATAGCAAAGCAATCAGAACTTTTACCATTTTTGAATATCTTCACCTGAGCTTTGTGTTTACAAATGTCTTTGATAATATTTTATCAGATACTTTTAGAACATTAATATAACTTTAAAGTGAGAAATGTAAATGAATCTTTTTAAACATCTAATCATATGCAGTAATTTATAGTTTTATGTACATTCAGTTTTTTCTTCTCCCACACTTTAAAACAACTTGCAACATAAAAGTGTGAGACCATACAAAAGTCTGACTGGGTGGGTTCTGTTTCCAGTGGAGGCCAGTGGAGAAAAGATCCAGTTTTACATTCTTCACAAATATTACAAAAACATCTACAGTTTAAATAATTATATTAAATCATTGCTTAAGAATCAATACAATGACTTAGTTAGTTAGTTAGTTAGTTAGTTAGTTAGTTAGTTAGTTAGTTAGTTAGTCAGTCAGTCAGTTAGTCAGTTAGTTACTTAGTTAGTTATTGACATTTGATTACCGGGAAAGTCCAATCAGATAGAAGCCCTCAGGGGAGGCCCATGGAGAAAAGCTCCAAATTATTACAAAAATTTTAAGAACAATAATTTTGTAATCCTCAGAAATAAAACAAAAATATATGCAGTTTAAATAATTATAACAATTTAGAAATAATATAAAAACATTGGTTAGGAATCATTATAGGACAGTCATTTAATATTTAGAGAAATTTTAGACAGTTTGTACAAAAATTTAAATGGTAAATTTAGAAAGTCAGAGAAGAGAATTAGATAGCAGTAAGAAAGTAAGTAAAGAAAGGAGAGGAAGGAGATCTAAGGGATGAAAAGGTACTTGTTCACATTTAGGGATATAGGTTATCCTGGGTTTGAGCAAGATTTTTGAAAGATGGGAAGGAGGGTATAGACCTGATGGATAATGGTAAGGAGTTCCAGGCATTAGCATCTTTTTATGAGTGTAGACGATACCCAGCAAATTTGTTAGGTTTATAGACAGACAGGAGTTTTTGGTCACTGTATCACAATCTCCGACTGGGAGCATAGTTGTGTTGAATTTTTTGTAGTGCTGGACAGGCAGATGGATACTGGATAATTTTATATGTGGTAAGACATTGTGCATATGTTAGTTGATATGGCAGTTCTAACCAGTTTAGTCTTTTCAGTGCTATATAGTGGTGAGATCTGAAAGTGGTATGTGGTGCAAATTTAGCAACTTCATTGTAGCATTAAGTATAACCACAACGAAATATCTCGAAAATAATATATAGCAACCAAGAAAATGACCAGTGAAAAACAGCTCTACTTCTAAATATACACTATTTATTGTAAGAACAAGATTCTCTAGTGCCTCAGCCTTAGCCTTTACAGAGTAAAACTTTCATTGCTGAAAAAAAACTCCTTTTATATTCAATTCAAGCAAACCTCAATTAATCAATTTACATATTAATTATTAAAATACATTCCATTACATTCTTAAAGTTAAAAAAACCTATAAAAAACTTATAAAAACCTCTGCCAGTTACATTCTTTATTTAATCCATTAGGTAACAATGAATTATATTTCATTATAAGGATAGACTCCTTTCAGCTCAATATATGTTTTAATAACTCCACATTTTCATATTGTAATGTTACTTGTTCCAACACTGTAACTTTCATAGTGTTTGTTTCACCTTTATGTTCTTTATTGAAGTGTTCCGCTATAGGACTCATGACTTTGTTGTTTCTGACATCTCTAACATGCTCTTTTATTCTTTCAGCCAATGACCTTTTTGTTTCCCCTATATAATACTTATTGCAAGAACAAGTTATAGCGTAAATCACACCTTTACTTTAACAAGAATATTTTCCCATTGGTTCAAATTTTTTTCTACCTATTCTTTCTGCTTTTGTGATGACATATTGACATATAGAACATTTACCACAAGGAAAATTTCCCTTTATTTCCACATTTTTCAACATCTTCTCTATTGGTCTTATGTATTTTCCATGCACCAAGAAATCCTTAACATTTCTTCCCTTTGATAGGAGATTCTTAATTCTATTTGCAACAATGACTGGACATTCCATCTTATTTGTTTCCAATACTCTCTTATCACCCCTGTCATTCTATGTGAAAATGAAGTATACTTAGTAACAAAAAACATAGTCCCTTTGTCCGATGTTCCCCCTTCAACTATTAATACTACTCAGTCTCTTAATCCTGAGCATTTCCCCAAATGGAATGGATTCCATTGTATGATTTGGATGACAACTAGTAGCATATACCATCTGATTAATTTGATGAAATTTTCTAATACATTTGTATGAATTCTCTTATTGTTGTTCCCTGTCAATGTTATATCCAAATAATTTATCCTCAGACCTTTTTGAATACCATCAAATTTGATCCCATATTTATTAGCATTTAAATACTCTATAAAACTAGATGATTCACTTTCTCTCCCTCTACAAATAAAAATCAAATCATCTATAAATCGGAAATACTTAATTACATATTTCCTAAAGAATTCACTCCTATAAATATAGATGTCTCCTACTAGCCCCATAAACAAATTAGCATATACCGGGGCAAAAGCCGCCCCCATTGCTGTACCTACATTCTGCCTGTATAAATTCCCATCAAATTCAAACATGTTGTTCTTAAGGCAAAAATGTGTCAATTCTCAATTTTCATTTTCTTGGTTGTTATATATTCATTGTAGCATTGTTCAAGTTTCAGTTTTTGTGAAGCCTGGAGATCAGTAAGAATGGCAGCAATATAAAGAAGAGTCTGGAGGAGATAAGTAGTGGCAAGTGTGGTTTTACTTGCATTGGTGAGAAAGTTTTTGGCTCTGTAAAGCATGCCTAGATTTTGATGATATTGTTTAATACAATTTTGTAAATGCAGGTCAAATGTAAGATTATCAAGCACTATCACCCCCAAATAGTTTGTTATGATAAATGACTTTAATGGTTGTGTTATCAAGAGAGAGGACTTTAAATTTATTTTTTTCACGAGAGAGGGATTTTAGGGGAGAAAAGCAGTAGTTTGGTCTTTTTTGGGTTGAACATGAGTTATGAGTTATAAAGCCATGTTTCAGTGGCTGCTAAAGCTTCCTGAGTATTTTTTGGAGATGTACCATGTTATCAGATGTGTAAATGAGAGTGGAATCATCTGTGTATTGTATAAAAGTGGCCTGTTGGGTGGAAGCATAGTGAGCATTTGTGAAAATGTTAAAGAGGAGGGGACCAAGGATAGACCCCTGTGGTACACCAGTGGTAACTGATAGGTATGAAGACAGGTTAGAGTGACATTTTACTGAGTGATACCTACTGGACTGGTAGCTTTTTAACTACAGAAGGGTGGGCTGACAGACAGCCAGTGAGGGCATTTCAAGAAGATGTTTTCTGCGACAAACTGTGTCAAAGGATTTAGACAAATCTAGAAATAAGGAGAAAACTAGTGTGCCATTATCTCTAGCTTTATTGACAGTATCTGTATAGGTTAGAACGGTAGTGCTAGTACTATGGGAAGGATGGAAGCCATGTTGTGTAAGGGGTAGGAGTTGTTCTGGCAGGATATATTCTAGCAATTGTTTTTGAAAACATTTTTCAGGGGATAGTAGTTCTGGCAGGATATATTCTAGCAATAGTTTTTGAAAACACTTTTTCAAGTGTTTTGGTGAAGGGAGATAAGATTGCTATAGATTTAAAGTTATTCATGTCTGTTGAATTTCATCCTTTATGCATAGGGATAATATGTGACTTTTTCTAAAGAGAGGTAACACGAGATTCCTGGATTGACCTATTTATAAGCATTGAGACTGGACAGGCAATGCTACTGGCTGCTATTTTAGATACTTGTTTGGAAGTCCATCAGCTGAATTAGAGCATGGTTTGAGTTTATTTAAGGGTAGTTTTATATAAGATGTGGGCAAAGGTTTGAAGCTGCAAGTAGATGTGGTGATATGTGCTGTTGAGCAGGGTTGGATTTTGGTGGTGAGGAATCCTTGGTTAAGGATGCTATACTATCTATGAAATAAGAGTTGAATTATATTCAAGTTTTGACTGGTGAGTTAGAGGGATAGGGGTTAGTGTTGTATTTTTGGCAGGGATGTAAGAGTTTTTTTTAGTTGCTGACAAGATTTTTTTAGGATTGTGTTTACTATTGTTTTGAATGTTGTTATAGTATAGTTTTTGTCTTCATTTATTTGATTTTTAGTACAGTTGCAAAGCATTCTGAAGTTTTCAAGACATTGTAGTGTTTAATATTTTTGCCACTTGTTGCTCATCTTTTCTCTATCTTGCAAAGCATGCTATTCTTTTTGAAATTGCATTATATGTTTTAGTTTTTTTTTTTCTTCTAGGATGTGAAAGGCTATATAGGATATTTAGGAAAGTTATATTAAATTAGTTTACAGCATCATCTAAAGGGAGGATTTTTAGGAAGTCCACTTAATACATGGTAGCGTAGTAATGAATATTTCTAGGTTAGGCTCAGACAGGTTATGTGGTGTTTTGTAGACATGCTGTTTCAGTGGATGTGTGAAATGTCTGGTTGTATAGACTGGGAGATGGTCACTGAAAGAGTCTGGCATTGTACTTATGATGGTGAATTTGCTAGGCTCTGATACTAGGAACCAGTGTAATAAGGAATTTGATGCATTGGTATAATGTGTGGTTCTATTAATTAGTTATTTGAAATCGTATAAGTCTGCAAAATATAGAGAAGTTAGAGGTTATGCTCAATCAATTAATATTGACATCAGCTAGCAGCGTTATTGCCTGTGAAATTGTTATGGATATCTAATGTAGGATATCTGTAGGTATAGCTGTATTGTCAC
>NC_056728.1:1997556995-1997564495 GCF_019279795.1 Protopterus annectens | reverse complement strand
CCCAAACAAGTTAAAAAGTATAGTACCATGCAGCAAGGACACAATCTTTCTTAACAGGTCTACAAACTTCTCAATAGATCTCTTTCTTTTGGTTTTCTTTGACATGACAGAAACCATTGAGCCCTCCAATGGTTTCAATCCTACCTGAATGGTTGACAGCAGGCTGTCCTCTGGCAGAACAAACTCTCTAACCTTCTACCTAACACCCTCGGAGTATCACAAGGCTCTATACTAGGGCCCTTGCTGTTCTCCATCTTCATTAACGACCTTTATACTGTCATCCCAAAAGTCAGCTGTATCCAATATGCTGATGACTCTACTCTGATTTGCTCAGCCACATCTCCAGTAGAGTTATGGTCAGCTACCCAGACCACCTTTAATACAATAGAAAACTGGCTTTCTGAACATCGTCTGATCCTAAATCCCAAAAAAACTAAAATGCTGTTATTTTCACCAACACATAGGACTACCGCTTTCACGTTTACCATAAAATCAAATGATGGCACAATAATCTCCCCTGACCCATCTACAAAACTATTAGGTGTCATCATAGACAATAATCTCAAATTTGACCTACATGTTAACCAAACTATCAAAACCATCAATAAAAACTAGGGTCACTTTACAGAATAAAAACCTTCCTAACCCCTCCAGCTAAAATTGCCATAGCTCGCTCTCACCTTCTTTCAACCCTTCTGTATGCATCCCCTCTACTCTCGAATTTGAACAAGACTGTCCTTAACAAACTCTCAATTTGCTACAACCACATTTCCAGGTTTGCCACTGGGCTGCCTTTTAGGACACATCATTGCATCAATCTAAATCAGCTTGGTTGGCTTGAACTACCTAACCTAATCCAGTATAACCAACTGATTATGGCCTATAAAATCCTCTATAATCCGGACAATACTCCTGCACTTAAAAATATTATCACCCCCTATAACAATCCTAGACCGCTTCGATCCTCTAACAAACTACTAATTCAGACTAGAAAATTTAATAACACAGCCGGTGATTCTCTCTTTGCAAACTCTGTAAGTAGATCCTGGAACTCTCTTCCAGCTGATATTACCTTACTTTCCACCTTAGGTCAATTTAAAACTAGACTCAAACAACATTTGTCACTTAACTGGCTATGTCAATGTATCAAGCCTGGCTAACTCGAATGTGTAAAAATCTGTTAACCAGTTTACTGTGTAATTTAATTTAATCCTGTCTTGTGCTCAGGACTAATTTTAACCTGTGGAACTTGTTTAACTTGCTTACTTATGTAATCTCTGTAAATAATCTGTTTGTAATATGTAATGCTGGTATTATGTAATGCTGTATCTGCTTACCCTTGGAGCTTTTCTCCCCGGGCCTCCGCTGAAAATGGACATGAATCCAGTCGGACTATCCCGGTCAACAAATGTAAAATAAAAATAAAATAAAATAAATGTCTAGATTCCTTCTGATGTTTTCCTCTAGGTCATTCTTTACTCTACAGTGCTTAATCCAGAGCCTATGGTCCAACTCAAAATTCTCATCCAGAAAGAGTCAATGACTCTATTTTGCCTGACATTAGCCCTCTTATTTTATACACCAGTAATTGATTTAAATAAACAACAAACTTGTTTGAACCTATTCTACCCAATACAGCAAGGTTGTTATCTTTTTTAAGGGAATAACAATTTGAATTAAAAAAAACTTTACGAAAATACTTGTAAACACAATAGTTAAAACAGTATTATTTATATTCCTGTGTATCATTTTACCTCTTTTTGAAATATCACATATAGAGAACTGACTCACTGCATTTGAATATATAAACATAACTGCATATCTGTGTGTTGAGAGCTACAAGCACGGGTTCTGTGTTTAAAGTTTAACTTGATCTGTAACTATAAACTTACTTTTGTAGCTTCTGCTCCAATTTGACATATGCTGTTATATTGCCTATTTCACAACTATATTTATAGTAGATATTTTGCATGCAGTTACACAACACTATACTTACATTGGAAATCTTGCATCTGTTCATACCCATACAGCTTAAATATTTACTAATTGATAAAGTGAGCAAAGATTTTTCTATAGAAACTGGGTATCATTCTTGGCATTTTGTAAATTACTATGTTTTGATGCAGAATGCACCGCTGTTAATTAAGCTGTACAGTTATTTTGTTATGATTCTTACAGTGTGCCTCAGAATGTACAATCATAATGAATCAAGGAAAGTAATATGAAGTCTCATGTTGGCAGTTAATCTTAAACATAATCCATGCCTTTTGCTGCTAACTATTCCCTATGTGTCATGTAATACACAAGTTCATGTAGTGCATCCAAAGATTCTTCTTGACATGTATGTTTTACTATATCCAGTGACTTTAAATCTGCACAACTTTTTCTTTGACATTGCACTTCTTAATATATGGCCAATGCTACCTGGAAAGCATATTGCATTACTCACCTGATCATCCATTGACTCAAACGCCAAACCAAGATAATTATCGCCCTGGCTACAGCTGCCTTCTGGGCAAATTTAGAACACTGCATCATCTTCTGTAACTTATTAATTCACCATCTGATGCAATAGAGGAAGGTGCACAGATTCCTCCCAAACATAACTGATGGCTTCTAGGTTTGCCTTCCAACCAAAGACCCCTTAGTATCTGAGACCCTCTGCTTAGAATGCCAACCACCCAAATGACTTTGTTTATTTATCTATTAATTAACTTAATTAACTTACGTGTTGCTTTTGTTTACTGAGGGAATCCAACTTGGCAGAAAAAGTCTCTTTTTCAGCAGAGGACCAGGAAAAAAAGCTCCAAGAGTCACATTTAGCTATAAAAGTGTAATATATTCATTAGAAAGAGACAGTGAACACAGCTTATACATAAACAGAAGTACAGTTGTCCCCAGTAAAAGGTATTAGCAATCATACCATAAAACATGACAACTTTATATCTCAAAAACTGCTGCACCTTTGGAATAAACTCTGCCACCTCTATAATTAAACTCAACCCATTAATCCATGCTTTCATGAAGGAGTTTGAAAACTAAATTGGTGCTCTAACATTTCAGTATGGAACACAGGATATCAATCTCCAAGAAGACTAGCAATCCTCAAGCTTGTTCAACAAATGCATGAACCCATTAACACATAAGATATGTTTATGTTCTTGTAATTAATGAAGTACGGTATTATCTCTGACAATTTTCAGCAATAACACTTTCTGACTGATACTCAGCACTAATGAGGTGGTCTGTGAAATGCATAACAAAAGAGAAAACACTGTTTTTTTAGGACATATGTTTTGTTTCTCTCCATGATACAAGGAAGCTACTACTGACATAAGCATAAAGCACCTGCAGAGGCAATTCTTCATCCTATAAGGAAGACACTTGTTTTGCACTTCTTTAGAATCAGTTTAAAAACACATTTATGAAACAGTAAATTGCTTAGCTCTTTATACTTTAGACTTACTTGAGAAGAAAAAATATAAACTTTATTTTGTCTACAAGACAAATTTTTTGAGCAAAAGCCTGTAGTCAAATAATCCATTAATTTCTGCATTAACTAAGAAAAACATATTGCTGGACATCTTAAGCTAATTCAAGTTTTGACAGTACAATATAACTTTCTAAAACTGCTAACAGCTTCAAGCAGTTTATTAAAATCAGCCATTGTTTATTCATATTTTTTTTATTATTGGAATTATTTTCTTCTTTCCTTTTAGTTTCCTGCTAACAAGAAATAGTTACATTACAATGTCAAAGTAAGTTTAAAGACCAATTGTTATTAAAAAAATGAAGGCATTCATAAAAATATGAAACATGAAATGTGGCATGAATAGAATATAAAAGTCAATCCCCCAGATTCACTATTCTCCTATGCAGGACTAGCTTAGTCCTGCACGGAGGCGGCCGTTTAGGAGCAGCATGGCAGTGCACCAGGCATATTAATGAAGGCACGCTGCCTGATCTCCTAAATGGACATTGAGCATGTACGAGTTCAGGGGGCATGTCTGAGAGCAGAGCTCTCATATTATACATGCCCCTGCAAGCAAGAAGAACAGATTAGCAATAAGAATGAGCGAGACCGCTCATTGGTGTAAACATACCACCAGTAACATCCCCCCAAGTTTATAAGACCAATAGTTCAAATATAAAATACAAACAAGCTAATTTCTTGTTATCATACAGATAAAATTTTGCTATAGGTGTGCAGAGTTTGCCCATTGCTTAGCTAATTTTATTGCAGTTTAAATGGCACAAGAGGATAAATATCAAGATATATGCAAATGAAGCAGTACTGCAATAGTGTAGTGTGCAGGGCATTCACCTTACGTGCAGTCATTACAGTTGGAGACTCACTCCAGTACATTTCATTTTCCATGTCAAATCACTTTATCAGTAGATCCAAGAGGCTAGAAGGACGGGGGATGTTCCAGCTGGGTGTAAGTATCAGTCCACTACCTGTTTAATAATTGCCAGCTCATGTATATTATGGATAGGGATGGCTAAATATTCCTCTTATGTCTTTCACAGTGGCAGATGAGTGGGCTGCGAACCAGGAAGCCCATGCCTGTAGATTGCAGCAGTTGTAACTCGAGGCAGGTTAGTAATACTCTTGTTTGTACTGTCATAGGAAATAAATCTAAAAGTAGTAGAAAGTTAATTGCCTGTATAAAACCTGTATTGTTTAAAGCATGTACTGAATACACTAGAGAATATGACAGAAAGTGTCTCATATAGGTTGTATGTAAATCAAAGCATAATAGCCTAACAATAAAGGTCTAACTGCTAGACTGCATGTGTGCTGGACTGCATGTGTTTACCCTGGTATAATATGGTAATGTAGAGTTGCAATCTCTTAATAGTACTGTTGTATTAAGCACTGTTACCCACACTGTGCTACATAAATAAAATGTATAGGAATGTCTATTTATGACTGTTGTAATCACAAGAGGTCATATAGTACAACTGAGAGAGACAGACAGAAAACAGTGAAAAGATAGATAACATAATCCAAATAGCACACTCAAATGAGACAGGAACTTTTGTATTTTTAGCACTCAGCCATGGTTCGAATCCTGGGAGTGGTAGCAGGCTGTATGCAGAATCATACCTCACAACTGTACAGATATGTCCAGTTAATTCACCTGTATCTGCTACCTGTCACCCTGTCCCCTGGCAAATCAGTGGGATGATCCCAGATGTTTAGGCAGCAAATAAGAAATACAACTGATTGTCAGACATCTATAAGAACAAGCATGTCACTCTAGCAACTCCCCAAAATGTTATGAGAGTAATAAGCCAAGTATGTCCCATCTCCACCCCCATGTTGTGAAGCTGTGACCAGAGTGTGTGCAGTAACAGAGTGAGACATATGTGCATAATACTAATGTGGAATCTGGTAATATGTGTGGCAACATTCAGGTAGTGCTTACAAACATTGCCCCCACATGTCTGTCAGATATGAAAACTCTGCCTAGAAGTAAAATATTGATATCCTGTACTGGTACTGTTTACTCTGGTATTGTATGGCATTGTTAGTGTTGCAGTTGCTCTGAATAATAACGTATTACTCATCGCTGTCACCCACACTGTGCTACATAATAAAACTGCCTAGGAAATCCTGTAGAAAAGTGTTTTAATTACAAGGTCATATTGTAACACCACAGACTTATAGACAGAAATCAGTGAAGAGATATACAGCAATATCTATATACCATACTCCACTGTGATGAACACTGTTTTATTTTAGCAGACACAGCCATGGTTCGAATCCTGAGAGTGGTAGTAAGCTGTATGCAGAATCATACCCCACAAGTGTACAGAATTGTCCGGAATGTCCAGTTAATTGGCCCATATCTGCCGGCTGTTACCCTGTTTCCCTGCATATCAGCATGCTAATCTCTGACATGTAGGCAGCATTTCATGTCATATAACTGTCAGGCCTGTACATATTTGGAAAATGTCAATGAAAACAAACCTGTCATTGTACAACTCACCAAAGGTTTAAGAGGGCAAAAGTCAAAATATGTCCCGGTTCACCTGCATGTGGTCAATACGTGCTCAGAGTGTGTGCAATAAGAGATGGACAGGTACGTGCATAACATCAACCTGGTATCTGGGAATATGTGCAGAAACAGTTAGGTAATGTTAAACAATACCTCCACAGGTATACCAGGTAAAAGGTGTATACTGCAGGTAAAACTCAGTTCATGTATATATTTATCTACATCCATGCCACTGTCCAAACTAAGGCCATAGGGTAGTGTATCAATACCTGTAAGGTACAGATCACAGCACTGACTAGGAAAGTAATGAGAACTATAGGAATATACTAGTTCTTAATTGACATCTTTCTACCACCCCCACCATATCTGCAACAATAAACTAAATACACCACTCAATCAGTATATGCTCCATTAAATCTACTGTTGGGACATATGTCCTATTGTTTGATAAATATTTATAATTATTTCTGTGCATGTGCCATGTTGAAATACTCCCACATTGGTGGCATGCTAACATCAATGTACCCGCATGCTGTTTTAATGGCCACTGTGGTTCCATATATGCATGAGTTCTGTTTGCTATGCATCTGTTACATATCTGGTGTTTTGGGTTAATGGGAATATCTATGCATGCTGTTATACCTAATCCTGGAATGTGTTGACTATTACTAACCAACATATGTTGTAAAATTGAAACACCATAGCATGTTTGGGAAGGCCGGTCCCGGCGGATCCACCTGTCCCATCTCATCGGGCCATGGCACTGGGCACCAGCACATCTGGGGCCCACACTGGGACCTCCTTGTCCACTGGTCCTTCACCACCTTTGGGTGGAACTGCCTCAGGGGAAGGGGCTCACCCCCCTGGGAGCGGGCATGGACAAGACACTGTCACCGGTCAGCAGGTCTGGAGTGTGGTGTGTAGCGAGCTCCGCAGGGATCTTGGAGATCTGCTATGCCAGCTTGAGGGCCATGTGTTACTACAAGAGGGTTGACCTGGCTCTCCAACTCAGCCCACAGCACAGCCACCTTCGGGGCTGTAAAGGTGCAATGGTGACTGCCCATGGGTTGGGACCTTACTCCCACTGTATCCACTTGGGGGCTCATGGGCTTCCGATTTCCAAACACCCCTCCCCATCAAGGAGTTTACCCCCCACATGTGTCATATACCACCCTTGTATGCTGTATTTTCTGTATTGTCGTTTATCCTACCCAACCTACCTCCAAAAATATACCTACTATCCCTCCCCAACATGCCACTCTCAACCGAAAAAAGGGCAATCTGTTTCCAAAAAAAAATCTTGCCCCATACATAGTTGTCCATTTTGCACACATGTACACTGGACACCTGTAATCTGGTCTAATTGGCTTCACAACATATTATTGTTGTCCTAACCTCTCTCTCAGGGGTTTGAGTGTCCAAATATATCTCAAAATTCAGTGTATCTGCACAGCTGTTGCTGTAGAAGAAATGGGCAGCTATGGACCTTCCCTAC
>NC_056728.1:1997504495-1997551995 GCF_019279795.1 Protopterus annectens | reverse complement strand
TATAGTGGAAGGAGCTGTTGAGGTACTGACTGCATGCATTTATCATGGAAATGCACCTTTCAGCAAGTACACATCCCCAGTGTCACACCACATATCGGTCTGCTGTCCAAGATATCTGGCCATCAAATGTGCACACTTACCTGCAACAGAGGCAGCTGTGGCTTGCACGCATCTTATATGACATGGCATTGGCCCCATACCAAACAGTTAGCACCCATGAGCTGGAAATGCAGCAATACCTCACCATTGCATATACCATAGCAAACAGTGCAGATAGTCATTTATGTGGCAAGGATGTATGAGACAGGAATGATGTAGGAAATAAACAGATGGCCATCCAAGATAGATGGTGTCACATGTAGCAAACTGGTCATGTGGGCTGCCTAGTAACATGCCACAACACTGAGGAGGTTGCAGAAATGTCTAGCAGGTATTGGCTGTGCAGTACCTGTGTCAGCAATTCCCTGGACTCTGCAAATGTGTGGCCTATGGGTTAGGGTAATCAGATGTGACAGTTGTACCACAGGAAACATCAGCCAGGCCTCTCTACAGGTAGTGTATGCATAACAGAAGAGGTCCCCAAATGTCATGCATTGCAATGTGTACTGGTGTACATGACCACGTTGGAAACCTACAGACAGTATCATGTAAGATACATGTGCTGCACAACCAATGCCTCACTAATCTCAGGCCTACTATCCCCATCTGTACTGTGCCAGTGCCAGTGTACACATGTATGTTTGCCATTCATTAGCTGAGACTAGGCTGTTACACATAGTGTTCAGTGTTTGGGACACTGCAAACTGACATGCATGTTTTGGCAAAAAGATTGAAGGTGGGGAGGGGGTGTCATCATGACACACCAGTCCACTGCAGCAGGGATCCTAAAGATGCTACAAATGGCTGTATCTGCACACAGTCAGGGTCAGGAACTGTGGCAGATGTAACCCTGACTCCAAAGCAATAGTGATGGCAGTGTGTGAACTCCAAGGGATGTGCACATGAGTTGACCTTGCAATCATGCAGAGTTGGGTGACATGTGTAGGGCAGACTGACCGTATACTGGCAAAAGAAAAACACAGACTTTTGGATCAAAATCCAAACAAAATCCCCACAAAAAACAGAAAAAAGAAGCAGCACAAACTGACTTAGAAATTTTTTCTTTACTGAATTCGGATTCTGGTACCTCGGCCTTCGCCTTCAAATGGAACAATGTTACAAAATGCAAAACAGTTTAAATACACCTTGCACAACCAATTAAACAATTAATCAATCAAAATAAATACTCCATAATTAAAGAAATATACATATATATATATATTTTATAAGTAAATAGATAATAAATTATTACACTCCACAGAATAAATATTTTATATATTATAATTCTAAATTCATACCATTGGGGAATAATGTTCCAAAATTTACAATAAACCTTGATTCCATACTCAATAATTTATCCTGAAAATTGAAATTATTTTCACCCATTCCCCATGGTTTAGCCAAAATACTGAATTTAAAACCAGAATGGTCCCCCTCATGAAACTGACAGAAATGGCAAGCAACTGGACTGTCCAGTCTCTTATTCCTAATATCCCCAAGATGTTCCAATATTCTTAATTTAACCTTACGTTTTGTTTGTCCTATGTACCATTTTGGTTCTGAACAACTACAACCTAAAATATAAATCACCCCTGACGAATTACAGTCAAAGTGATCTAACGCATGGTAAACAACCCCATTAATACTCTGACCATCTAAATTGATAATTTTATCACAAATTTTACATTTTTTACAAGCAAAAGAGCCTGCATTAGATACTCTCTCCTTCCTGCCCTTACTTCTTAGTAATTCTTTCAGATTTTTACATCTTGTATGGGAGAAAACAATGTTATGTGGTACAATGTTCCCTAAAAGTTCATCACTAGTTATAATGGGCCACAGGTTCAAAACTATTCTCTTCAAAACTGAAGAAAAAGGGGAAAATTTATTTACAAAAAATATTTTATCCATTTCCTCAAAAACTTTCTCATTAAACAAAAATGAATTGTTCACAAATTTCCTCCTATTCATAACTGTATATTCATGTTCGTTCAAATTTAACATTTTTTCTACCTTAGTTCTGTTAGAATAAACGATGTTATTAGTATAACCTCTGTTTATTAATTTTTTACAAATGATGTCAAACTCCCTTTGTATATTTAAATTTTCAGACGTATTGGAAGCAATACGTCTGAATTCACCATAAGGCAAAGATTTGATTAAAGAACAGCTGTGCATGCTATCAGCATGCAAAAAATTATTCACAGCTGTCTTTTTATGAAATGGTTTATGCTCAATTGTGCCCTTAGTACTAACATAAAAATGTACATCCAAGAAATCCATACTATCAACATTAATCTGATATGTAAAATCTAGTCCACATGGATTTAACTTTAAACCCATAATGAATTTATCAAAATCTCCTGGATCACCCCTACACAAGAACAAAAGATCATCAATGAACCTCTTGTAAATCAAAACTTTGTCTCGAAAAAACCTAGTAGTATAAATAAATAAATTTTCAAAATAACCCATAAAAAGAATGGCATAAGATGGTGCAAAACTGGCACCCATGGCCGTTCCCTCCTTCTGTAAGTAATATTTTTTTGTTAAATTCAAATACATTATGAGTGAGACAAAATTCCACCAATGAAATAATAAAATGGGTTTTTGGTCCTTCCCCCATAAAGGAAAAAATAGCCTCTAAACCCCATTTCGTGGAAATGGATGTGTATAGTGAAACCACATCCACACTGGCCCAGTAATAACTCTTCTGCCATGTCTTTCCTCTGAAGTTATCACACACTTCCTTAGTATTTTTAACATGGGAGGGAACTCTCACTAAATATTCTTTGAGTATAGAATCCAAAAATATACCCACATTTTGTAAAAAAGCCCCTTTTCCGGAGACTATCGGACGACCGGGTGGATTGATTAAATCTTTATGCATTTTAGGCAAAATGAAAAATCTAGCATCATTAGGATTTTTAATATAAAGTTTTTTAACATCATTTGTTGAAAAGAAACCAAGTCTTTCACCTTTCTCTAGTAATTCCAAACGTTTAGTGTTAAATTCAACAACAGGATTCATAGATAAACAAATATAGACCCCATTATTTGAAAGTAATTCAAGGGCTATGGAATTGTATTTATTCCTGTTGAATATAACCCAATTGCCACCTTTATCCGATTCCAAAAATACATATTTATCACTAGTTTCTCTAAGCTTACATAAAGCTTGCCATTCTTCCCTATTTAAATTATAACATTTTCTTTCTCTTTTAAACAAAAAATATTCATCCTTAACTTGCTTAAACAAAGCCTTCTCAAAAAAACTTATACAGGAATTATTTTTAACAGGGTTAAAATTGCTGACATATGGAACCTTGGGGATAGTGAGTTTACCATATCCTGTATTATATTCAAAATCCCTATTGGAAATATAAACATTCTGTTCATTACATTCATTGCATTCGACATCATCATAAATATCAAACAATTCATTTTCATGGATGGAAATATTCATTAAAGAACTATCAAAAAGTGAATCATTGGAAACATCCAGAAAGTCATCACCATTGGTGTTTTGTTTGTTTTCTAGTGTCCGTTTGTGAAAGTAAACTTTCAAATATAATTTTCTGCAGAAGGCCCTAACCTCCAATAGAACCTCCGCTAGTGTAGGAATGTGTGTAGGGACAAACTTGGTGCCCATATGTACAACATTAATCATATTCTCAGTTAACACATAGTCTGAGAGGTTAATTATATTGAAACGGTCACAACTAGAAATAGAACCAACATTATTACAAGACACATTATGTACAAGTGAAATATTAGGTCTCAGTAAAACAGACCTGGTTGTTAGTAGTCCTTTAGTATCTTTTATTCCCCTTCTGCTGGAAATGCCGATTCCGACCTTTTCTTTGGACTGACCCCTCGTTGGAAGAAGCACCAGAGTTTATAGTTTCATTGGAAAGGCCCTCCGTACTAATATTTTCGAACGAAACGCTTTTCTTACTTGTACTTGCTTCTATAGAAGAGGAAGATGTATCCCTGGCATTCCTGTCACTTCGGGCTCTAAATCTATTGTTGTTCCAGGAAGATCTGCCACGCCCCTTCTTAAGGTTGTACTGCCAAGAGAAAATTTTGCCGGTGGAATAATCATTTTGATCTCTCGTGAACTTCTTCTTCTTACGTAAAATGATCTGTTGCTCTATTTTAGTGACTTTGGTTTTGATGGTTGAGATATTCTGTTCACAAATTGAATCGGAATATTGTGAAAAAAGTTCTTCTTGCATTGAAATAATCTTAGAGCGCAATTTATCAAGGGCTCTAACATTACGTTTTACCAAAATTTTCAACCAACCTAAAGTACATTTAAGAGAGACATCCTTCCATTCATCAAATAGATCCGCATCTTCATCAGAGAAATCATACGCTGGTAAACGGTCTACCCTGAGACCTCTGGGGGTAATACTAGAGTCAATATATTTTTCAAGTAACTTGACATCATAAAAAATTGTTGCTTCTTTTACCATTAGACTCTCCAGTTCCTCGAACCGGACTGAAGCCTCATCCGAACATTGAAGCCACGGGTCAGAGGAAGCAAGCCTGCTTTCTCTGTCTTTCCATACTGCAGAGAAATCCAAACTGGATATAGACCTGTGAACCGGTCCAGGTGTTCTAGCTGCTCCATTAACACTCATATCAAATCAAGAGAAAAACACAGACTTTTGGATCAAAATCCAAACAAAATCCCCACAAAAAACAGAAAAAAGAAGCAGCACAAACTGACTTAGAAATTTTTTCTTTACTGAATTCGGATTCTGGTACCTCGGCCTTCGCCTTCAAATGGAACAATGTTACAAAATGCAAAACAGTTTAAATACACCTTGCACAACCAATTAAACAATTAATCAATCAAAATAAATACTCCATAATTAAAGAAATATACATATATATATATATTTTATAAGTAAATAGATAATAAATTATTACACTCCACAGAATAAATATTTTATATATTATAATTCTAAATTCATACCATTGGGGAATAATGTTCCAAAATTTACAATAAACCTTGATTCCATACTCAATAATTTATCCTGAAAATTGAAATTATTTTCACCCATTCCCCATGGTTTAGCCAAAATACTGAATTTAAAACCAGAATGGTCCCCCTCATGAAACTGACAGAAATGGCAATTAACTGGACTGTCCAGTCTCTTATTCCTAATATCCCCAAGATGTTCCAATATTCTTAATTTAACCTTACGTTTTGTTTGTCCTATGTACCATTTTGGTTCTGAACAACTACAACCTAAAATATAAATCACCCCTGACGAATTACAGTCAAAGTGATCTAACGCATGGTAAACAACCCCATTAATACTCTGACCATCTAAATTGATAATTTTATCACAAATTTTACATTTTTTACAAGCAAAAGAGCCTGCATTAGATACTCTCTCCTTCCTGCCCTTACTTCTTAGTAATTCTTTCATATTTTTACATCTTGTATGGGAGAAAACAATGTTATGTGGTACAATGTTCCCTAAAAGTTCATCACTAGTTTCTGTTTTTTGTGGCGTATACTGGCAAATGCAGATGGCCCAAATTAGTATACCCCTGCCAGGAATAGTGACTGCTGTCGTACACATAACAGTAGGTGCTACAAACCATCATGATAAGGGCATGCATACATATGCACCCTCGAATTGTATGCATCATGGTCAGATCAGCACAAATAACACATTTGTTAGACACTGCATTTGATTGTACAGGACATAAGTCACATATCAGGCTTGTGCAATGGTAACACATGTGATGTGGTCCCATGGCATATCAAGGAAAAGGGCGTCATATCAATAAGGGTGTGCACACTCCCCATAGCTACAGTAAGGTTTGACGGTTGTCAGTGTAATAGTATCATATTGGTTATACACGCACCTTTGATGTTGACATCTGTAAATCACACATCAGGCATTCACAAATGACATCTGTCCACATATCATCCCAGAAATGTGTTGGACAAACACATAGGTGCTGTGAGCATTAGAGCAGACATAACTGACACAGTAATACACATTCAGCAATGGTATGTACACCTGTGAGGTATGGTGCACAGTACATGGCAGAGTGCAGAACATGTGCACAGCAATACTGTGTACATGGGTGCAGTGTTTTCCAGGGGAAGGGGCATCATCTACTAACAGAGCCTATACATCACACACATGTATACTGTTGCTAGCATGGATTGATGACAGCTGCACTCCATATGTTATGCATGTTGTCAGATGGGTAATGGGAGGTGTGTGTGTACTATCTTTGTGCAACCTCACTTGTAGGTGTGTGTGTGGGGTGTTATTTTGTCTGTAAGTGCAATCTGGTGGAGTGGATGGAAGTTGATGCATGTAGGATGTGTGTGTGCATGTGTGTGTGTGTTTATGTGGGTGTCCACGTATGCATGTGTGATTGTGGGTTTTTTCATACCTCAGTACTTCCCTTGGAACTGTGCAGTACATGGACATGGACTGACACATGAGACTGCGACTACAGCTGCACTGCATGCTGTTGAGTAACATATGTTGACAGATTGGTAATGAGAGGACTGTGTGTACTATCTTTGTGCATCCTCACCTGTATGTGTGTGTGTGTGTGTGTGTGTGTGTGTGTGTGTGTGTGTGTGTGTGTGTGTGTGTGTGTGTATATGTGTGGGTGTTATTTTGTCTGTAAGTGCAATCTGGTGCAATCTGGTGGAGTGGAGGGGAGTTGATGCATGTAGGATGTGTGTGTCCATGTGTGTTTGTTTGTGTGGTTGTCCATGTATGCACAAGTGTGATTGTGGGGTTGTTCATATGGCAGCACTTCCCTTTGGGATCATGCAGTACATAGACATGGACTGACACATAAGAAACCAGGAATACTTGTCTGATATATAATCTCAGGACAGCTGATAGTATAATTAGGTCTGTAGCATGGAACAAGTATTGGGGGAAACTATACACCAGGTATAATGTTAAAATTGCAATCAGCAGAAAGGTGAATGACTACCCATTTATGCTGCACTACAGATGCATTAGGGAATTACTAGACAACACCAGGGAGTGTATCCACATATTACTCTTGTCCACATAGTAAGTTGATTGAGGAACAGATCTTGCATCTACTGAGCAATAGTTGTGTATGACAGTCCAGTGCATGACATTGTTGAGTGACCATAGTAGCCCAAACATATGGGGGCCATGCTCGCAATGTCCGGACATACCCAGGATGAACACTGGAAGACAGCAGTGAGTCCTTATAAAACCTACTCCAATTAATTCAAAGACGTAATGGAGTAACAGGTCATGTGTTGTGATCACTTGTCTAGGTATTTAAAAGAATATGTTAATGAGTGATATTAATGAGTGGAGAACTTACGTGACTAAACTTGGGACAGTCTGTAAACTCAGGGACAGGTAGATATTATGGTGGAATTTCAGGTGTGTGTGTGTGTGTGTGTGTGTGTGTGTGTGTGTGTGTGTGTGTGTGTGTGTGTGTGTGTGTGTGTGTGTGTGTGTGTGTGTGTGTGTGTGTGTGTGTGTGCGTGTGTGTGTGTGTGTGTGTGTGTGTGTGTGTGTGTGTGTGTGTGTGTGTGTGCGTGTGTGCGTGTGTGCGTGTGTGCGTGTGTGTGTGTGTGTATGTGTACTGTTATTCAATACCGTACAGGTCTTAAAGTGCATTTTGTGTTTCCCCTCACAAGTGCCGAGGTGGGTTAGGGTCACTCCTGCATGCAATCTGATATTGGTATCCATAAAGACACCAAAAATTATGATAAGTGTGTTGAGGCACAGGCGGGGTAGTCAGAGGCAAAAACTGCACCATCGTTTGACATCCCCTTGTTATCCACCCCATCCCTGCACACAGTCACAGTGCTAATAGATACCCCATCACCAGTGACCATAGCAGAGGGACAGTTGGCAGTCTGTAGCAATGCACAGGAGAGTGTGGTATTTATGGCTACTATGCCTGGACACAGCAGACATAGCTAATTGTCTGGCAGGGCACCACATAGGCAGATGTACCAGGGTGCTCATGGGAGGGCTAATGGGCATCATGGCCCTGGCAGAAGTGCCACAACTGGTACCACCAGATGCATGTCTTAGACTGTTATGGGGTCGCAGGCACATATGGAACTTTACACTAGACAGGGTCTGAGACTGCAGAGGGCTGCTTTCTCATCTGTAAGTGACAACATCCATGAACTTGCAGGTGCCCTCCATGATTATACAAATGTCATAGATAGATGGTCGAGTGAGATGGTGGGCTTCATTGACTGTGGATTTTCTGTGCAAGAACATGTGGTGGGAGTGGGGCAACAGCCGCGTGGATGTAGGCCAACACCAACATCTGACTGTAGGACACCAAGCCACTCCCATAGTGGGATTTCCAGCCCCACCACTGCAGGGGGGTGCTGTCCACACTGCACCACAGCAGGCCATGGGCACATGGCCCTGGCCAGTCCCAGGAGGGACCTGGTTCCAGCAGAAATATGTCATCAACAGGGGAGAGTAGCACATTGATGACTGTACCTGGACGTGCCCATGGAACCTATCAGGCACAGTCCACGTGTCCTTGGCCAGAGATGGTGAACTGCACACCATGCCAGGTATGGTCTGCAGCAGTCCAAGAACACCTGTATATTGCAGCCACATGGCAGAACTGTGTACATGCATACCCACACACTATACAAACACACCTAGGGTAACCCCATACCTACACACACCACATCACCACACCCATATCAGCAACTTACACCCCTCACTCACACACATGGTGTAAAATGTATGGCCCACTCTAGGTCTCTGACAAACCAACAACACACCCTGTGCATATGATGATACCTGTTCCACATCCCTGTCATCCATAGCATTGATGCAGTGACAGGCTAATATGGTTCTGATGCACACAGTGACTTGACTACAGTGTGCCACTGTACTGCTGTGTAACATGTTGTCAGCAGTAATGTTTAATGCATACATGTCAGGTAGTGTAGCTGTTCAGCTATGATGCATTATAGCTGTTAGTAACACTGGGTAATTGTGGTCTCCATAATGTTATCCATTTGTGTTGTAGGTGTGCATGTGTCAGCAGGAGGATGGTCTTCTGTCATATCTGACAAGGGGTATGGCACTGTGGTGACACCATGGATGTGCCATATCCTGGGTACAATTGAACACATGTCACAGGTCTGTATAATAGTTACTGCCTGTGCCACATGGACAGGTGACCCCATAGGACATGCATATTCAACAACCTGAAGTAGATCCATCCACATACACGCACACTCTTACTTGGCAACACTGGGACTAGACCCCTACCTAGGTATGTAGTGCTACTGTTATGTGTGGATTTAAATGCACACACCACACAGTGTTTAGGATAAGGTGTGTTCCAGGTTACATGTTACATGCAGAACATCCCCAGGCATGTACAGTATGGTAATGGGGGATGTAATGGTTGTATATTGGCAATACATAGTGTGACATACCATCATATACACATTAACAGACACATAACAGGCAGACACACATCTAAGAGAACTGAGCCTATCAGGGCTAACTAACTTGTCAGTGTGTCCAATGTGCTACAGGTAGGCTGCACACAGCACATGTATAACTGTGCTGGATTGTGTTGTCAGTTACCTGTATGGTTTATGGTGACTGTGGTCACTATACAGTGGTACACGGGACATGTACTGGTGTATCATGGTGTAATGACAGTGTACACGGCACCCACACCCCACTGTGGATATTGTACGCACTGGAACCCATGATGACACTCTGATATACCCACCATCACACATTGACCAGGACTGCAATACAACCCATTGTCCATCCCAAGAGTGGTAATACAGGGATAATCATCTAATGCACATGCCACAAGCATAGTAGGCTGATGCATTGTCAGCCTCTCCTATGGGCAGCAACATCACTATCCATAATACTGTGAGGCAATGCATATTGTAATAGGAGTATGTGGCGTCAGTATGCCGTACTCTACAGATATACACACATGCACACATACACACACTTGACAGAACACAGCAGGTATTCCATGCCTATTAACCCATTTGTACAACAGTGTTGTGCTGGTACTGCAAGGATCAGGTAGCCTTTAGGGAGAGGAGCGTAACAGGATACATGTAATGTCTGGTACAGCAGCAGCCACATCTAACTATGGCAATGGGTGCTGCGGTTCGTGTGAAGGGCCTCAAGGTATTCCCAACTACAGGTGTACTAACACACAGACACCAATATCCTCAGTAATGCACACATACACATATGTCCGTACTGGGGTGCATCACTGCAGGTGGTCATAGGTGTGTACCTGGCTATTGTCCATGGATAGATGGGAAGTGTAGGGGATATGTTTACAGTGGTATGCCACCTGCCATATGCCAGCAGGCAGCCTATCTACAGACACCACTGTGGTGATCCTCAGGATGAGAGTGACATGCATCAGTCAATCCACTGGATGCCTCCTGCAAATGGCCGGTGAGGTGATCCAGTTGACATGTATGCAACATGTATTACAAAACATGGTTAGTGTCTGTGTTGGAGACCTGTACCCAAGCATGTTCTATTGACTGTGGTAGTGTAGTGTAGTGGAGGTACCTGTGGAATGTGGTGCATACAGGGTGTTGTGTCTTATCTGTGCCAGTTATAACACTGCTGGGCAGACATGTCAGTGTCAGTCAAGCATAGGTTGCCTGTATGTATCCAAGCTGGATACCTGACATCTGCACATTTGTACAGGGACTGACAAAGAGCTTGCCAACTACCTATGCAGTAGGATGAATCTGTCGACAGATAGACATCTGACACCAATCTATATGCCATTACTACATGTTGGCAGCCCTCACTGACATGTGCTATACAGACAGTAGTCTACAGTTAATGTCCACATGTCAGATCCTTATCCAGTAGGAAATATACACTGTGACACAGCTCACACAACAGGAACATGACAGTGAGGACTCAGAGTCCATCTATGCATGCAGGGGTGTTTGTTGCCAGTACTACAATTAGCAATCTACTCTAGCTATTTTGTCACAATACAGTAATATGCAGGTATCACATGCACCACAGGGGTTATCAGGATGATATATGGGCAAAGGGTATGTGAAGGTGTCTGACATCAGAAGGCATGCTTCAGTAGGCCAATGGGAGGTGTAGTGAGTGTGAATGGTGTCCAAATCATTATACTCCATACACACACAGGCACAAGTTGCCAGTACTGACATGCATGGGTGCATTGCTTCACGGGTGTGTATTGGTTGACTGTGCCAGAAGACTGTACAAGGCTCGGTAAAGGGTATACCTTGGCATCAGGTCACTTGAAAATGGTCCTCAGTGTTGCTCAGGAGTGTAGTATCTGGATTGTCCCACACATGTGGATATTGTATCAACCATCCAGTCATCTTTGTTACTATTGTGGGTGGACAGTGCTGTGCAATGTTTGCCATGCATGTGTTCTATAGTCCATGACATGGATGGTGTCTGGGATGTGCACAGATCCACATGCATGTTCTGTGACATGTGTAAGTGTACCTGGGGTGTCTTGGGCATGTTGTGTACACAGATTTGTATCATCAGATGTGCCATTCCTGACCTCATTTGGTGGGAACTGGCAATGGACACCAGGTTGACCCTGCACCTACATTGACAGCACGATACAGGTATTCCCTGGTGTCAGTGGCATCTGTCCATACAGGGCATGTGTATAAGGCATGGTATGTCCTTTGTGAGTTACATTTGCTGGCACTACAGTTGTTGCAGGCGTCCAGTACGGAACATAGTAAAGGAGCACTGTATGCAATTATGTGCCTATTGTAGTGATGGGACAGGGTGCCATGCCCTCTGTAGTCCACTGCAATCACACCATGCTTACTATCTGTGGGAAATATGCAGGGAACTACCAACATAGTGATTGTTGACTAGCCGAGAGTGTTTGTGCATGAGCATTGGGTTGAGAGTGGTCTCTGGGTAATACAAGGATTGCCTAAATTGTTCACCAGGCCTTGATGTCAAATGTAGGGGTATGGATTGTCAACCACAGCCTCTCTGCTGTTTGACATTTGTTATCCTTGTAAGGTGGACATTGTGACATATTATAGGCACACCGTACAAGAAATTTGCAAAACCCGCTCTACAATGAGTCAAATTGTTACACACTCACAGCCATCTCTACACAGGATACGAATGACAAACAGACAGACACACACACACACACACACACACACACACACACACACACACACACACACACGCACACACACACACACCAAGTCTCACAGTTGCCATGTCTGGGATTAGAACTCCTACCTAAATAGTACATCACACTACAGCATTTCACAGTTGCAGCACATGCCACAGAGATTGCTGGGCTACTTCTTCCCCAAAAGTGTATTTCAAAGTGAATGACATCAGCAGGCTTGCCAAAGAAGGGCAATGGAGGTTATAGTGACTGTGAATGGCCTCAATAGCATTGCTCCCTACACAGACAAACATCCACACTTACCATGTTTTAGTATAGACCTCCTACCTAACTAGTATGTCACACTACAGCATTACGCAGTTATAGGACATGCCACAGAGATTACAAGGCTACCTTTCCACCAAAGGTGTATTTCAAAGTGAATGACATCAGCAACCTTGCCAAGACTGGGCAATGGAAAGTGTAGTTCATAGGTTCACAGGGTCATACGTTGATACTAGGCTATTGGCCCTAGGGCCTATACATGCCTAGACATGACAGTTCTCTGGCTTTTACTTCCCACAATATTTACTTCCCTGCACCCCTGTCTAGCAGGGCAACTGACATGATCCCGGGGGTAAATTTCCTATCTTCTATGCAATTGTCCAGGTTCCTTTTGAAGAGGATAAAAGAGGCAATCTGCTTGACATGTATGGGCAGTCTATTCCAGAGTCTTGGGAGTCTCTGGGTCAGGAGCACATCCCTCCTGCATGTATTGGTCATTGTGATGACAGGATTTAGATCCGTGGAGCATGTGGCTGTGAGGGTTTGGAATTCTCTAAGTGTAGCATGTCCAACAGCTGTGGGTTTGATATGGCATGGTATGTTAAGCAGAGATTGTCTCTGAGAACACAATACGTGACAGAGTATAGCTGGATGATTTTCAGATGGTCAGCATAGGGCATCTGGCTTAGACCTGTGGTCATTTCGTCAGGTATGTCTGCAGCCTCTCTACTTGTTGCAGATGTCTTCTGAGGTACATACATAATGGACCATTATAGTCTGTACTGGGTCTACTGAGAGATGCCTACAGTGGGACAATGGCCTCCTTTTCCTAGATGTAAAGCCCTTAGTGGGAGGTGTGCCACATAGGTGGGTTTCCTGACTGTTGTGGCGATGTGGTTATCAAAGGTGGGACCACTGTCCACCTGTGTCCCTAAGTCTAGCAACACTCTTTAGGTGTTTAGTGTACTGCCACCTATGTGGCACTTAACAGGTACATGTCCCTTCCCAATGGGGATAGCTATATATTTCTTGGTATTGATCTTGAGGCAATGGCTCATGCACCAAGCATGTCTTTCTTTAACGCCCTTCTGTAGTATATCGACATCATGTGGGGATTCAATACTGGCTCCTAGTGTGCAGTCATCTGCGACCTTTGTTTGCCAGTGTCCCTTACTGTTGACTGTACTTCAGAGCAGTAAATACCAAATAAGGGCGGTGCCAGGACTGCACCCTAAGGTACTCCAACTGTCACTTGTCTGGGCCTCTGGTTGGTGTCACCTACATTTACAGTGTGGGTTGTGTCATTACAGCAGTTGGCAGTCTATCAGGTGACATTGGGATTAATGGCCAGCTTGATACATTTATCTATGATTCCAGACTGGAGGATTGTGTTGAAGGGCTTGGCGAGGTCCAGATAGACTGTGTGAATGACCTTACCCTCATCCACGCCTCTGGAGATGGATTCACAGTTGTCATTCAGGTTGTGGTGACATGATCGGCCCTTCAAAAATCCAACCTGATTAGGGTCCAGTGTTTGCAGGTTGCCAATGCCTTTGTTTTAATTTCCGTGATAATACATTCTATGGTCTTTCAGATCAGGCACGTCATACTGCTGGGGCTGTAGTTCCCAGGATCCAAGTTGGATCCCCCCTTGTGGACTGGGATAACTGTAGCTGTGGGCCATACAGTGGGCAAGAAGCCTGAGATGTGGCTATGATTAGCTATCTGGGGGTAGAGTGGTAGGATGTTTTCCTTGTGGACATTGTAGTAATTGTGACAGGATAATCAAGACCAAGGAGTTTACTAGTAGAAATTGTCCCAGAGTCTATAACATAGCATTTTTTGCAAATTGCAGTAGTCAGTGGCTTGTTTATCTTGCCACATGTAACTGTGGCGCTTTTTATGTGGGCCAGACTTCCAGGCCTTTAAGATTTCACATTTCAGAACATATGAGTAATACTAGAACTAAAAAACTCAACAATGCATTGTACAAACATTGTTTGCAACATTCCAATGCCAAATTTTCATTCACAGTAATTGATATTATCAGGGATAACAGGTTTAATAAGACAGGGTGGCACTCTTTGCTTGATACTAAAGAGAAGAAATGGATAACCATTTTGGGAGCGCTATTTACACCAGGGCTTAATGAGCAATTATAACTGCACCAATAGGAAGTAGGCTGGTTACTTTAAAAGGCATCATTTTTCATTGTTTTCATCACTGAAGAAGGCTGTGCTATTTTTTGCCAGCCAAAACCGGTCTGACATGATGTTTGTTTCATTGCAATAAAATTATTCATTGGATCCTATTCATCTGCTGGCTATCTTTTTGTTTTGCTGAATTATTTTTCCAGTTGCCGTGCAGATTCCCACATGCAGGAGGATTTTTCTGATTGGCTACTTGCTTCTTGTTCTTGCTGGGGACTATGGATCCGATGTTGGCTGAATGTTTTTTCAACAGTCGCTTTGGTTTCTTAATTTAGCGTCTACTTTCTAGCCTTTTGGGTGAGCAGCTCTTTCTATTCACTATATTTCAAGTGCTTTAGCGTGCCTGGTCGTTTTTTGTTGGCATTGGAACTTTTTGGTATCTTCAAGATTATATGCTTTGGCTGGTATACAGAGGTCTTGGTCTGGCGTTTCTCAAACAAACCATTGGACAATGTTTTGACAATGTTTTTTTCTTTCAACATTTGGGTAAGTTATATTTGCTTTAAGCACATTCAGTGGGCTTAATTATCTTTTGTATGAGTGTTTCAAACTCGCCTGGGACTGCTGGCTTGGTTTGACATCTTTTCAGTCACGTCCCTTGGAAAGAATATTTGGGCTCTGTTTATATGCTATATGCGTTTTGACTGTTTGTGCAATTGTTGAAGCAGTATCATCTCATGGTGAATTGGTACAATCTGCGAGATTCAGGCATTTTTGTAAACAGCCTACATATGAGTCGATTCTAAAAAGGCGTTCTTGACTGTGGTTTTTTCTACTCTTCTGATTAATAGGACATTTTGCATCATCATCGAGTCGTGATTTTGTGCAGCTTATCACTGTGGATTTTGGCCTACATATAACGCTATTATTTGGGCGTTTTTTTCATCGATGGGAAGTATTCCCGTGGACTGTCGGATTTTGGTACTGTTTTGAGGAAATATTTTGTGCGATGGGAAATTCATGAATATTTAGTCCATTTCCAACCTCTGTGTTTTTTACCCAAAGCGTTTGGGACTTTGTGGACTTGTTACTTTATTGGCAATGTTATCCCATTGTGCATCAGCACATACTTGGGACCTTTTTTTGATTAGATTATATGCCTAGCAATTTGTTCTATTCCGTGTATGTTTTATAACAATTTAATATATGGTCTATGGACAGTGTTCATTGGACTTATATATTTACAATTATTTTTCTGACTGTTTTTGTTAATTGATATATTGTTTTATTTCTTTAGTAATATATAACTAATGACATTTTGTATAACAGTCCTTGAATGTTTTGCTATATTTTTTGCTATCTAATATTTTTCAGGCATTATTCTAACTTAGGGTGATTAGGCCTTATCTACATATTGCCTTATTTTAGTTCTATATATAGGAGCTGTTATTCAGGGCATTTAGTAGCATATATTAGTATATTCTAGCACATAGGGAAGATTTCATTTAGTCCTTGCAATTTTGGCATATTTATGACTTTACATTAAGTAATGACATTATTGTCTGTGTACTTAATGTTTCTTCTCAATATTGGCTTTTAGTATAACAACAATCTTTTTCAAGACTATTGCTGTTCTTATTCCAGGGTATATTTTGCAATTAGTGACACTGGAATTACATTTATTGATATCAGCTGATTTTTTTCAGCTATCTCATGTTTATATTACAATTATAATAATTCAGTGTCACTACAGGCAGGAGTTTTTTACACAAGTGGGATATTTTTGATTGCTTGTATGATAGGTTACAGCAATTTTGAGCAGTGTCATTATAATCCAAGAATTTATCATCAGATATTTGCTATCTATTGTGTCCATTAGTGGGATATATACTACCCATACGCCTATTCATTCTTATTAGTAGAAATATATAGTTCTCTTCATATTTGTTGGGTTGCTTGATATCAACCTATATTCTTGCTGGAGTTCATTTTCAGTGGATATATCTATTATTATAAGTGACCCCCCTTTTTTATTATGAGATTGGCTTTCTGTTATTCGAGCTTATTGGGTGTAATATATGGTCTGTGATTTAATTTTTGCCTTCATTACTCAAACATATTATGTGGAGATTCATTCTTTTGTTGGTTGAGCTTCAATAATTACATTTTGGCTGCTGGTTGTACAATTAAGGGAACGTAGCATTGAAAGAGTTTTTCTTTTCAGTCCAACCCATTATTGTTCTCTCTTTTTTGATGTGGCAATTGTGTATTGGCCATTATTGTCTAATTTCATTTATACTATCATGGATCTTTCTGAATTGGTTAGTGGATTATCTGCAGATAGAACAGATCTGACTGCTTTTGGTGTATGTTCAAGTGGCAGTTCTTTTAATGATCCCCTAGGTCACGAAACACTTTGTAGTTTGGCATTTGATGATTTATATAAGCACTTGAAGGTACTAAGATCTAATGTTTGGCATGCCAAGCTTTTTAAGGCCTATATGGCCAAAGGGATTATGCCTAGGGGATTAAGGATTCGTATACAACCACATGTTGGTCAACCTGATGAGGAACTTTCTAACCAATGGTCCAAGATCCAACAGCAAGCCACAATGTCTTTTGGTGAGGCATTGGATAAATATCACAATAGAATCATTGATTCTGAAATCCATGTGGTTACTCATTTGAGTAATGAAGTGCAAAAATATGAAGGGGAAGCATTTTTTCATAAATATTTTTCTAAAATTACGAATGATTTAACTAATTTGGAGGTACAGCTGAAATCTAGAAAAATTAAGAAATTCAAAAGGGATGAACAAGATTATCAGGGAGCCAATCCATTTAGTGTTCCCTCTAAACATGTTCACTTCAATCCCCACCCTGCTAAGACACCAAAAAGGAAGCGACCCAGGTCCATATTACGTAACAGACCAAACACCAATGGGTCTTCCACTGATGAGTTTTCATC
Organism: Protopterus annectens; assembly: GCF_019279795.1. Taxonomy (NCBI): domain Eukaryota; kingdom Metazoa; phylum Chordata; order Ceratodontiformes; family Protopteridae; genus Protopterus; species Protopterus annectens. The sequence continues at coordinate 1,997,534,313 of NC_056728.1, read as the reverse complement.
ATAGACTGACAGTGACATGTAGCCAACATCGGATTCTCCGATCCCCAAGTGAACCCAGGGTTCCCTCCCTTTAGGGGGAAATACAAACATGGGGGCAGGAAACATAAAAGACGTTCAGAATATTCAGGGCTTGTTACAAATGGTGACACAGAAATAAGTAATAACAACTCCAATGTTTTGAATTTATCTGATTTTACTCTGTCTTCCACTCACATCGCAATATTAAACAAAGGTCTCACATTCATTCCTGATTTTGTTGTTTCTGAGGACCGGTTGGTCCAGGATGTTTTGGATTTTTGTAGATTGCTAAATCTTAAATTACAGTTTGGTAGTGATGATGGCTCTTCTGATGAGGACAAATTTATTTATCATAAGTCTAAATATATGCCTCCCATGCATCCTGTTGTGCAATTATTTCAAAACATGGTTCTCAAAGATTTACATTTTCATGGTTCAGATTTTCGGTTCAAATCCAATAATTTATCTTTACAAGTAAAACAAGCTGTGGATGAACTGTCACAAAATAAGGATTTGGTTATTATTTCTGCCGACAAAGGTGGGGCAGTTGTTGTTCTGAATTGGATTGACTACAATAATGAGGCCTTAAGGCAGCTATCTGATAATAAATATTATGTGAAAATGTGTCTCAGCCCTATACATAGATTTAAACAACATATTGACGAATTTCTTTGTCATGCTAGGGATACTGGCCTCATTACTGATTTTACTTCACAACAGTTAACCATTTCTGATCCAACAAATCAATACATATATTTTCTTCCTAAGATTCATAAGCACCCCACAAATCTGCCAGGAAGACCTATTGTTTCTGGTCGTGGATATCTAACTGAACCATTATCCTTATATTTGACTAAACATCTGAAGCCTTTGTTGACACATGTACGTTCACGCTTACAGGATACAACTGAATTCTTACAAATTATTTCAGATGTCCAACTGGAACCTGATTGGCTGATGTGTTCACTGGATGTAAGTGCTCTTTATACCAATATACCACATCAAGTGGGGCTGGATACCTTAGCTTATTGGCTTAATGTTGCGTGCATTTATGATGATGATTTCAACAATTTTCTAGTCCAGATGGCTGAATTGGTTCTAACACAGAATGTATTTTTCTATGAGGATGTATGTTTTTGGCAAGTGAAAGGCACGGCAATGGGAGCATCTTTTGCTCCCATTTATGCCGACCTGTTTATGGCTTATATTGAAGAATATATCATATATGATGCTAGCCATAATATTTACCTCCCAGAAATTGACATCTGGAGGAGGTATTTGGATGATTGCTGGATGGTGTGGAGGGCAGATGCTGAATACTTGATGGAATTTGTTTCATACCTCAATAACAACATATGGAGTTTACAATTTACCATCAATTATAATGTGGAAACAATTACCTTTCTGGATGTATTAATCATCAGACAGCAAGATGGTACTTTGGCCACTCAAGTATTCAGGAAATATCCGAAATATAATACTGTCCTTCACGCCTCCAGCTTTCATCCTCCGCATGTTGCCAAAAATATACCTAAATCACAATTCATTCATTCTAGAAGAATTTATTCTCAGCCTGAGGATTTTGAAATAGACTTGATCTCATCAATAGGTTCTGGGATAGAGGCTATCCTATGGGACATGTTATTAAAGCTAGCAACTGGGTTAATACACGCACCAGGGCAGAGTTCTTGAAATATAAAAACAGGGACAATAGGGTCACACAGCCAATCAGGTTCATGACTACCTATGCCAGGAACACCAATGTTTTAATGCATAGCATTAATACTAATTGGAATATTTTATTTAATATTCCAGAGTTATCAGGTGTATTATCTGACCATTGTTTGTTCTCATTTCGGAAAGGGAGAAACCTTGCTTCCCATTTTAATCACTATAAACATACACATCAAACTGACAACAAATCCTATGTTCAAACCACACTAACTGGGGATAGAGTGGTAGGATGTTTTCCTTGTGGACAATGTAGTAATTGTGACAGGATAATCAAGACCAAGGAGTTTACTAGTAGAAATTGTCCCAGAGTCTATAACATAGCATTTTTTTGCAAATTGCAGTAGTCAGTGGCTTGTTTATCTTGCCACATGTAACTGTGGCGCTTTTTATGTGGGCCAGACTTCCAGGCCTTTAAGATTTCGCATTTCAGAACATATGAGTAATATTAGAACTAAAAAACTCAACAATGCGTTGTACAAACATTGTTTGCAACATTCCAATGCCAAATTTTCATTCACAGTAATTGATATTATCAGGGATAACAGGTTTAATAAGACAGGGTGGCACTCTTTGCTTGATACTAAAGAGAAGAAATGGATAACCATTTTGGGAGCGCTATTTACACCAGGGCTTAATGAGCAATTATAATTGCACCAATAGGAAGTAGGCTAGTTACTTTAAAAGGCATCATTTTTCATTGTTTTTCATCACTGAAGAAGGTTGTGCTATTTTTTGCCAGCCAAAACCGGTCTGACATGATGTTTGTTTCATTGCAATAAAATTATTCATTGGATCCTATTCATCTGCTGGCTATCTTTTTCTTTTGCTGAATTATTTTTCCAGTTGCCGTGCAGATTCCCACGTGCAGGAGGATTTTTCTGATTGGCTATATGATTAGACTTGGCATGTAGGTGAGGTGCCAGTTCATTTTGTAGCTCATATAGTACACAGCCCAGGATGTTGACTGGTCCCATGGCTGCTGTTGTCATAGCTCTGTATAGTGTAGTTTATACCTATGTTGCCATTATTACTAGAATATGGCAATATATACATGTTGAGATGGGCCCTTTCTGGGTTGGGAAGGGGGTGCAGTTGGCACTGAATCGATCTTCCAGGATATTGGCAATATCCCATGGGAGCAGTAGATTTAATACCATCCTGTTGTAGCTCACAGCAGTTCTAAGCATTGACATTTAGATTCCTCACATAGCTATAGAACAGTTTGCAGTTGTCTTTGGCATCTCTGGATATATTATGTTCATAACTAGCTTTGGTGGATGTTATGAGGGATCTCTGCCTCTTACTGTAGCTGGTAAGGGAGTATTCTGCATACTGGTAACTCCCCCATTTCTGCAACAGTTTCTTCCTTTTGTTGTACAGTATGTTTATGGCAGAGGGCCACCACATTGGATTTCTTTTCTTGCTGAGGAACGTCTTGGTTCAATATTGCATGGCACGATTCATGCATGAGTGGATGTGCTCGTACAGTGCCTTCATGTATGATTCAGCAGTTGTCCTTTCAGTTCCCATCTGCATGGGTGTCATGATGTTAGTCACGTCTCAAATGTGTAACATGACATTGACTTTGGAGATGTATGTTATGGAGGTTTCCTTACTGGAGTGTGGGGGAGGGATGTTGAAGTTAAGGGTGATTAGCTCATGGACATACCTGAAAAATGATGAGGTGACCATAGGTGTGGAGCATTGATTTCCCATGTTGGTAATGACCATGTCTAGGATATTTGAGCCCCTGGTGGGACTATGGGTTACTTGATCCAGGGCATTGAGAATTATGACTTCCAAGAACAGTTGGGCACACATGTTGGTACACAAGTAGTTTTCCCAGTTAATGACAAGATAGTGTAAGTCACCCAGTATTAGGGTGTTTGCTTGTATCATAATATTTCACAGTATGTTTCAAAAGCTGTAGTGGGTATCATGGGGCATGGTGGGGGATGTGTAGCAAGCTATGCCATCTGGAACACATTCTAACCTACTGTTAGTTGCACTGGGAATATTTCAGACACATCCTGTTGGGCAAGTAGCCTTGTGTGTGAATATCATTGGTGAATATGGACAGTCCTCCGCCTTTATTGTTTTGGTCCTGGTTTGGTGGCCAGCAGGGGTGGTGAGAGCTGTATCTGATATTGCAGGGGTGCTCTCTGGAGGCTTGGATCAGGTCTCTGTTACTGCACAGTTATCAATGTTCTCCATTTGTAGGTGTGTGTAGTGACTGTGAATGGCCTAAAAAAATTGATCCCTATACACACAGGTTCACCATCACCATGTCTGGGAATAGAACTCCTACCTAATTAGTATATCACGCTACATCATTATGCATTTATAGGACAAGCCGCAGAGATGACTGGACTACTCTTTCCCCAAAGATGTATTTCAAAGTGAATGACATCAGCAGGCATGCCAAAGAAGGGCAATGGAGGTTGTAGTGACTGTGAATGGCCTCATAAACATTGCTCCCTACACAGACAAACGTCCACACTTGCCATGTCTGGGGATAGAACTCCTACTTAACTAGTTTATCACACCACAGCATTACACAGTTATAGGACATGCCACAGAGATTACTGGACTACATCTTTTCCAAGGATGTATTTCAAAGTGAATGATATCAGCAGGCTTGGCAAAGAAGGGCAATGGAGGCTGTAGTGACTGTGAATGTCCTCAAAAGCATTGCTCCCTACACAGACAAACAGAGACATACACAAACATCCACACTTGCCATGTCTCGGAATAGAACTCTTACCTAGCTAGGTATATCACACTACAGCATTATGCAGTTATAGCAAGCAACATGGAGATTACTGGACTACTACTTTCCCAAAGGTATATTTCAAAGTCAATGACATATTTGAAATTGTAGTGAGTGTGACTGGCCTAAAAAGGCATTGATCCCTACACATGGGCACACACACACACACACACACACACACACACACACACACACACACACACACACACACACACACAGTTGCCAAGTCTGATATTAGAACTCCTACCTAACTAGGACATCACACTACAGCATTGCACAGTTATAGGACATGCCACAGAGATTACTGGGCTACTCATTCGACAAAGGTGTATTGCAAGATGAAGACATCAGCAGGCTTGCCATAGTAGGGCAATGGAGAGTGCAGTGTGTGTGGATGGGCCCTAACCCATTCATCTAGAGGCAGACACACAACACTCAGGCACAAACAGGTTTATATTCCACAGGTACGTGTATACAGCTGCTAGATGACTACTGACTTGTACAGTCATGTTACACAGTTAGCACAAGCACCACAGACACTATAGTGCTGAGAGATACCAGAGGCATGTGTTTACAGTGATTGGCATTTGCACATCATGTGATTTTAGCCAATTGGATGTGTGCTAGGTGGTACAGGCCTCATGATGGAAAGCTCACTGTCGCTCTCTTCCACATATCTATGTATGTGTATTTGTGGCCTATTATACTGCGTTGTCTTTGCATATATGTGTGTATTCCTATCCAATGTGTGTGCAAAGCATGACTGGTGTGTACTGAGGAATGTATGCAATAAAATCTGCGACTGTCAGATATGTATGGTCTACTATTGTTGCCAGACACGGGCTTCATTTTGTTTGTGCATGCCCAGTATGACCTTTCAGTATTTTGTTGACTGACATGGCCTTCACTTCTCTAAGTGTGGGAGCATGCCCATTATGACCTTCTGTATTGAATGTGTGAGGCCATTCCAGGTAGATTGTACTCCAGTGCAGACTTTTGTGCTCTACACCTTTAGCTAGCAAACTGTTTCTGCAGGATATCTGTAGATCGGTTGACAATATGGGGTCAAAATGGACAAGGATAGTGGATTACTGTAGGTAATTATGTCTGTGCTGCTTCTTCTACATGGTCCTGGTATTAGCAGAGATATTCAGACATATGTACTGTTATACACTGTGATATTTTATGTCATCAAGTACTGTCAGGTATACATATTTGCTTGCAGTGCTGTCCTGGGGAACACAGGGTGAATGCAGCTGTGTCCAGTATTGAGGTCATCAACCTACATATTCTTGCACAATCATGCCATTTCAGAAGGGAAGCTGCAGCCACTTGCTGCTGGGTCTGTGTAAATGGTTCAGCACCTTGGTACAGTGGTGGCAGAGGATCCCATGCTTGTACATCCATCTCGTGACAGTATGGCCATATCCTGCTGTGGCCATACCTCACAGCTGTACAGATTCATACAGGTTACCCAGAGGCAGGGGTCATAATTCTGGACATTACCCCTTCACATTGTTGTTGTCAAGCAGGTTTGTAGCCACACATTCTTGTGTTTGCAGCCAGGGATAGTATGTGCACACTGCTGAGTTTTGGACTTCACACACTCCATGCCACCCATGCTCCCCCCCCCTCTATTATTCTATCCTCTTCCATACATTATGCAAACATTATCTGATATGTTAATATAGTTATCACCTCATCCCAGCAGTAATTTGGTGTTGGTCCACAGTTCATGCAGTAGGACATGGTGGACATGTTACTATGATTTGTCCACATGGCCTTGCATTTGGGTTCTGTGGACTGTGTTATGTTGTTATTTGGGAGTCCATGTCATAACATACATTGGTAGTACTGGTGAGACACAGGCCTTTGGCAGAGGACTGTGGGCCATTTGGTAGTGAAGCAGGTCAGCTGTAACAAGCCGTTGCATTCTGTCACTCCTACATTCCCAGACTGCAATACACTATATTCCCCTGGGGTGACAGGGTAGGTGTGCAAGGTGTTCATGCCAATACTTTCTGTCAGTATTGATCCAGTGGTGTGGATGCTACCAGGGTGCTGCTTACAGCTAGGGACTCACCTGCATGGGGCACCTGCTCTGCACACTGCATTCTTTCGATATTGCCATACACAGGTGGGGGTCATATTGTACTCTTTCCCAACAGCAGGGATAAGATAGGAGAGGTACCTGTGGGTGGTGGTGGGGTGAGCTGGGTGCATGTGTGCTATGGATACTACTTGCATCTGACTCACAGATATGCATGGGGAATTCTACTTATGCTGGCTTGTGCAGGGGCATCAACTGTTTCTCAATACTTCATTCCTAAGACCTTTGTGGTTTACCAGTGTTTGGCCAGACAACATCGGTATTCCCTACTACAAGCCCAAATAATGTGCTGCAAACCTGTATGTGCAATTCCAAGGGAGGGTCCATTTGACAGTTACATATTATACCCTGTCTGTCTGGGGTACTTCCCCATGTGTACTGCTTGTATACCTGGGCCGGCATTCATGCCATGTCCATCTTTCAGATGGTGACACATATTACTTCCAAACATTTACTATGGCTTACTGCTGGAATGTGCATTGCTGGGAAGCATTGCTTTTGGCACTGGAGTTATAAGAACTTGGCCCTGTCATTGGCAGTACTGGGCAATGGCCAGCAGGACAAACCTCACCATGCATACATACTGAACACTCTTACACAATATAGAGCACACACCGACCTAACACACACAGACCTGCATATTGTACACATGCTACAATCTATCCTGCTACCTTGGCCAGCTCAGGTAATCTGTGCTCTACTGTTATTATACCTACACATACATGTTACTACATTTCTACATAGGATTGGGGGGCACACCTGACTGTTACTACATTTCTACATAGGATTGTAGGGGGACCCACCTGTTACCACATTTCTACATAGGACTGAGGGGACACACCTGACTGTTACTACATTTCTACATAGGATTCGGAAGACACACCTGACTGTTACTACATTTCTGCATAGGATTGGGGGGGCACAACTGACACTTGTACACATTTGCTATGACTGTACTGGTATTTCAGGTACTCCATTTTATTCTGTATTCTAACCTATCATGCTGACTAGAGGTATATCAGTGTACTACAGGTCTTAGGTTTGATTGACCTACATTTCAGTTTCTGACTTCTTACCCTTCAGAACTAACATCCCACTGTCTGACCTGTTGTAGTCTGTCTGTGTAAGTCTGGGGGGGGGGGCGTTCTCCACAGTCATCAATCAGAGGCCTTAGCCCAGCCTTTATTTGTGTTTGTCTACAGCTGTCCTTCTGGCTGAGACTGTTGTTGGGTATGTGAGCCTCCCTGACTGGCATGTGTGTGTCCTATGGACACAAAGGTGGCCCAGCACATTTCCTGCAGTGAGTTTTGTCACCTTGTTTTGTACTGGCTACTATGGTGACACCAGTATTTGTTGCAGATCTCATGCTGCCACTATAGGTGTCTTCCATCTGCTGGCATCCCATTCAGCCACCCTATTCTCTTGCATGCTTACATCCATACCATAGATACAGGTAACAACACATACTACTCCATTTGGCAATTGGTAGGAAGACTGACTTACTTTGTGGCTGTGCCAGAATTGAGGATGGTACTGGAGGGCTGACTATGTTGGATGCACATAGTACACTCCCTATACATGGTTAAGCACAGGTAGTGTCATGTTTGGAATCCCTTTTACTGTATGTGTGAGTCAGAGAGAGGTGTCATATTCACTGGGTCCCTAACATGTCAGTGTATGTGCTATACGTTGCCTCTTTGCCAAGGCCTGAGCATACTGGGCATGCCTCCTTCTGCCTACTGATGCAGGCACAGGTTGTTCCTCCTCCAAGTCACTCTCTGCCTGTGCAGGCCTTGGCAATGGTGGGGGGCTGTGTGGCCCTGACCCATGCTGTTCCTGCTGCAGCAGTTTCTGCAGGATCATATTGTGTAGCATGGCATATACGATGACAATTTGTGTACATGTAGCTGGTGAGTACTGCAAGGCTCCACCGGATGTGTCCAGGCACTGGAACTGTGACTTAAGCATCCCAAACACACACTCTATTATAATTCTGGTCTGTGCGTGTTCCTCATTATGGAGTACTTGTTTGGGTGTGTGTGCATTTCTGATGGGTGTCATCAGCCACGGCTCCAGTAGGTAACCGGTATCCCAAACTAGGTGACCATAAGGGATGTCCCCATTGGCAAATCTCTGTTACAGCTGCGTCAGATGCCAGATGTGGGAGTCATGATAGCTTCCAGGGCTGCCAGCACACACATTCATTATAAAGCCCAGGGCATGCATTGCACATGACCTGGCAGTTGATGGGGGGGAAGTGCTTGCGGTTGATGTAGACCCTTCCCCACTTACCGAGTGGTGCTTTGATGCATATGTGCGTGCAGTCTATAACACCCACTACCTCAGGGTATTCTGCTGTTTGGTGGAAGAGATGCATATTACTGGCCAGTGCCTCATGGCTGTTGGGGAAATATACGTCCTCACCGGCATGTGCTATCATGGCATCCAGGAACTGGTGGAGTATCCTGGATGCTGATGTCTGTGAGATTCCCATAATATCCCCAGTTTGGCCTTTGGAAGGTACCTGTGGCTAGTATTCTTAAGCTTACACATACCTTGGTATCCACTGGGATGGGTTCCCTTTCTTGGTTCTGTGGGTGAGGCATAGCTGGCAGACCTCAACAATTTGCTGTAGGATGCCCCTGTCCACCCTATAGTGCTCCACTATCTGCAACTCATGTAGGCCCTGGTAGGTTACCTTGGGTCTGTACACTCTTCTCCTTCTCCTCACTGTGGGTTGCTCGACAGCATTCTCATCCTTACCACCCTCAGCCTCTTCCACATGTTGATGTATGATAGCTGCTGCAGCCCTATAATTTTGTTGCTTTGGTTTGGTAAAATTTCCCCACTTGTGTACACCGGTGGTTTAGAGTATGTGGGAAAAAACAGTGGGTAAGGTGTTTGCATAGTTTATATCGGTGTGCTGGGCTGGTCTGGTCTGCTGCCTGTGTAATTGGCTGATTCTGATACATTTCACCTGTCAGCTATGCTAGTTCTCCTTGATTACCTTTCTTCTGCTGTTTTCCTTTCACATTGCCTTCCTATTTAAGCCTGGGGGTGCGCCGCGCAAACACAGTGCTCAGATGTGCACAGAGCTGCTATTTCCTAGGTTTTTTTTTTTAGTTTTTTTTTTTTTTTAAACCTGGTGTGCGGTGTGCACACCCACTTCAGCAATGTAAAGAGTGCTATGCAGCCTCAGACACATACTCTTGCTTAGCTCTGCTAAACTAAGGGCAAACCCGAGCCACAGGGCTCCAATAAGTTTACAGTAGGCCTGACACACCCCTCTGTGATGTCAGCTAACTATTAGGCTTGCACCATGGTCTTCCTGCATTTACACAGTTGGGTGCTGGATAGCATTGTGAGGAAATATGGGATTCAGTATAATTTCCCTCATTTGCATAGGATTGCCTGCTAATGCATAGTTACAAGTTTATAGATTAGAACTAGTGAGCTATTTTAAGCTTAGCCAGTTACCCCATGTGAGAATCAAACCCTGCACCTTGTGTTTGTAACCATCCTGCCAACCTCCCATGCTGAGCCTTCCCCCTTAGCAGGCACTATTCACTAGCCATGTTGTCTTCTTCCTGCCATTGAGTATAATGGCAAAAGAGTGATTTTGGATAGAATGCTCATTTATTTATTTTTTTTGGCCTGATCCTATTTGCGCACTGCTGCCCCACACAAATCGGCTAAAAAATAAAAGTTCTTTTTTTTTTTTTATTTTGGCAACTGTTTTCCAAGCCAATGGCCATATTTTTGGTCATTGCCATGCTTTACACATATTATACACCCTTTATTTGGAGCCATCATGGCTCCGTTTTGTAGTTTGCAGAAATGTACTCGGTTACTAACCAAGTACATTTCTGCACACTACACAAGTCATGCACAGCTGACAGCTTCCTGGATCACAAATTCACCTCATTTTCATGGTTTCACCTGCAAATGGGGTAATTTGCATACATGAGCTGTGTCCGTGCAGGAATAGTGCAGGAGCACTCGTGCACATTCCTGGAGCTTATTCCTAAATCACACTGCGGCCATATTGCCTCCAGCAGTTCCTGCAATATTTCTGCATGCTGTGCAGAGCTTGCTGAATCCAGGGGAATGTGTTTATTTTCCTGCTTATCATAATGGGTAACACAAACATATGTGATAGATATTTGTTTTAAAGATATTTGTAGTTTTAAAAATACTTAAAGCTTGTATAAAATTTTCTTTATGAGATCAGTGCTGAACCAGTCATGTAAAGCTACCTATCTCTACAAATTTCATTACATACTGTTATATACTATGAACAAATTAAGTATGCCCCAAAAATACATGTAGATCTAGTGTATCTGCATAAGGTGATGTAGGTGATATATGGTAATAAATGGAGGTCTTCTTTCACTCTGTGTTTTCCTTACTAGATGCTTGCTTCAGCTGTTTGGATATTAGTTGCCTATGAAAGTCAAAATGCTTTGGATTTATTAGACTAAGGAAAATATTTAACAGTGATTTAAGTGCCATTTTCTGGGCATTAAATTATACAGACTCATAGAGGAACTTTAATAATACATTCTCAGTTATGATTTATAGTACCTTGTGTCATGAACTTCATCCACACCTGTTGGGTTAATCTGAACTGATTATTTGTCAGTCCACAGTAACTGAAAAGAAGTTGCATTTGATATGCAGATTTATATTCCATCTTGCAGAACTGATTTCCTTAAATAAAATAAAGCTGCCTCCATAGGTTTCTTATTTTGTATTGCTAAAAAAAAATAACCTATCCTATTAATCATGCAATCTTGGTACAAATAAATAAACAATGCAATCAAGACTGCAGAGTATAAATCAGAAGTAAAGAAATATACGTAGCTTGCCTTAGCTGGTGACATGTCTTTATATGCTGTGAAATGTCAATGCTGTGAAATGTCAGTCGTAACTGAACTACTCAGTATTATGTTTACTATTTGAAAAAGAAAATGAAAAAGCCATTTATTGCACTAAAGGCAACATTAGCACCTTTATAACAATTGATAGACCAGATATTATTAAATTAGAAGTTGAAGATACTTCAGATCTAGTGAGAAAAGATATTCTTGTAATTGAAGATTCAATTATTAGAGGAACTAATACTCATATTTGCAGAGAAGACATGCACCCGGATTCACTATCCTTCTGTGCAGGACTTGCTTAGTCCTGCACAGAAGCGGCCATTTAGGAGGAGGACAGCAGCACGCCATGCATATTAATGAAGACGTGCTGTCTGAGCTCCTAAAAGGACATGGAGCATGTATGAGTGCAGGGGGTGTGTCTGAGAGAAGAGCTTTAAGAATATACATGCCCCTGCAATCAAGAACAGCAGTGTAGGAGTAAGAATGAGCGAGACCACTCATAGGTGTTCGCATACCCCCAGCAACATCCCACCAAGTGTCCAAGAGCAATAGTTAAAATATTTAAATATAAAGATTTTTTTTAATGAAATAGATCAAATTTAACCATAGGTGTGCCGGTTTATCCATCACTTAGCTGTGGTTAATGCAACTTAAATGGCACAAGAGGATAAAAACCAAGATATATGCAAATGCAACAGCCCAGCAATAGTGTAGTGGGCAGAGTATTCACCTTACGAGCAGTCATTCCCAGTTTGAATCCAACTCCAATACAATCCATTTTCCATGTCAAATCACTTTATGATCAATTTATTTTGTTGCATAACCTACGACATAACACATATTTGTGAACTGGAGTACTGATTTCAATGGAGATGTGAGGTGTCATTGTCATAATGTTGCAAAGTGCACAGATAATCACAAGTGGCCCATACAGTATATGTACACAGGAATCAGGGATACAAATGGAAGGTAAAATGTGTAATGAATGAACAACCATACAGTTGCCAAATCCACCACCTGCCCAAGAACCATTAGACATTACTGTCTAAATTAGTGCGGTGGTAAGTGGGTGTAAGCACTAGTAAGCAAGAGTAAGCATAGTTACACAGTAGTAAGTGGGAGTAAGCATATTTAAGCAGTAGTAAGTGGGTTTAAGCCTGTTTGCATGGGGGGTAAGCAATGCACACACAGGTTAAGCAATATTGAAGCTAACACTCTGTAAGCATATTTAACCGGAGGTTAGCATTGCTTACCTCCACGCAAACCCATGCAAACCCACTTACAATTGCTTAAAAGTGCCTTAATCAATCTGTATGCATCAGCCGCTGTTCTGGCCAGTAACAAAATAAATAACCTTTGCAGGTCTTGAACCAAGGACCCTGGTCACTATAGTCAACACTAAGCCATCACAGCCATACATAAGATTGAGGTATCACCAAACAGATCATCACCATAGGAAATACAAACTGAACATGTGAAAGGAATCTATATACAGTTTTATATTGTATAACCTACTACAGGACATAAATATGTGAACTGGAGTATTGCATTAAGCCCAAATGTGATGTGTCATTGTAATAAAGTGTTGAACTCCCCTAATAAATACAAGGACCCCATACAGTGTACATACACATGAATCATGGATAACAAACACATATATAACATGTAATGAATAATAAATCAATGCCACAATGTAAATATAATGCAATTTAAATATTAAGCAATGCTAAGGATTGCACAGTCCAGCTTAATAGGTGTAAGTAATGTGTAGGCCAGCTAACTCAGTCTGCCCATTGGTATACCCCTTTAAGCAATGCCAACCTTAGGTTAGCAGGCTTGCCCATAGCTTAGACTTTTCAAAACCATCCAATCATGGCAAAGTGTGGGAAACCATCCCTATTTAAACCCAACAGGTGGGAACACATCTCATAACTGGTTGTAGCTTCCCCTTGTAGGCACTATGTCTGGAATGGGAGATGGTGTGTGCTTTCAGGGCATCCAGGAGTCCAGAGTCATGGCAGGACTCCTTCTGATAAGACTGCTGCAGGGCCAATACCAGGGTTCCCAATACAAAGCAGAAGCCTGGGACCGTCTTGCCCATGACCTCACCAGTGCCACTGGCATAAACCCAAACTGGTGAGCAGGTCAGGCATCACTATGCCAACCTGAAGTGGAGAAAGGGGGATCTCTTGGATCAGTGGGTCCAAGAGGCTAGGAGGACAGGGGAAGTCCCAGCCATGTGTAAGTATCAGTCCACTACCTGTTTAATAATTGCCAGCTCATGTATATTATGGATAGGTATGGCTAAATATTCTTCTTATGTCTTTCACAGTGGCAGGTGAGCGGGCTATGAACCAGGAAGCCCATGGCTGTAGATTGGAGTGGTTGCGACACGAGGCAGGTTAGTAATACTCTTGCATGTACTGTCATAGGAAATAAATCTAAAAGTAGTAGTAAGTTAATTGCCTGTATAAAACCTGTATTGTTTAAGGCATGTACTGAATACACCATGGAATAGGGCAGAAAGAGTCTCATATAGGCTGTATGTAAATAAAAGCATAATGGCCTGACAATTGAGGTCTAACTGTTGGACTGCATGTGTTCACTCTGGTATCATTTGGTAATGTAGAGTTGCAGTCACTTAATAGTACTGTTGTAGTAAGCACTGTTAGCCACACTGTGCTACATAAATAAATTGTGTAGGAATGTCTGTATATGACTGTTGTAATCTCAAGAGGCCAAATAGTACAACCGAGAGAGATTTAGACCAAAAACACTGAAAAGACAGACAACAAAATCCAAATAGCACACTGAACTGTGATGTGAACTGTTGTATTTTTTGCACACACAGTCATGGTTTGAATCCTGGGAGTGGTAGTAGGCCTTATGCAGAATCATATCCCATAAGTATACAGAAATGTCCAGAATGTCCAGTAAATCAGCCCATAGATGCTGCCTATCACCCTGTCACCCTGTCCCCTGGCAAACCAGTGGGATGATCCCTAATGTTTAGGCAGCAAACAAAACATACAGCTGATTGTCAGACATCTATAACAACAAACCTGTCACTCTAGCAACCCCCCAAAATGTTATGAGAGTAAGTAGCCAAGTATATCCCATCTTCACACCCATGTTGTCAGGCTGTGACCAGAGTGTGTGCAGTAACAGATTGAGAAGTATGTGCATAATACTAATGTGTAAACTGGTAATTTGTGTGGCAACATGCAGGTAGTGCTAACAAACATTGCTCCCACAGGTCTGTCAGATATTAACACTGTGCCAATAAATAAAAGATTGATATCCTGTACTGGTACTGTTTACTCCGGTATTGTATGGCATTGTTAGTGTTGCTGTTACTTAGAATAATAAGGTATTACTCATCATTGTCACCCACACTGTATTACATAATACAACTGTCTAGGAAATCCTGTATAAGAGTGTTGTAATTACAAGGTCAGAATGTAAAACTATAGGAGAATTATAAACAGAAATCAGACAAGAGATACACAACAATACCTATAAAGCACATTCAACTGTGATGGACAGTGTCTTATTTTTAGCAGACACAGCCATAGTTTGAATCCTGGGAGTGGTAATAAGCTGTATGCAGAATCATATGCCACAAGTGCACAGAAATGTCCAGAATGTCCAGTTATTTGGCCCATATCTGCTGGCTGTTATGCTGCCACCTGCCATATCAGTGTGCCTATTTCTGACATGTAGGCAGCATGTCATGTCATAGAACTGACTGTCAGACCTGTACATGTTTGGAAAATGTCAACAAAAACAAACATGTCATTGTACAAGTCACTAAAGGTTTAAGAGGGCAATAGTGGAAATATGTCCAGGTTCACCAGCATGTGTTGAAGACATGCCCAGAGTGTGTGCAAAATGAGATGGACAGGTATGTGCATAACATCAACCTGGAATCTGGGAGTATGTGTAGAAACAGTTAGGTAGTATTAACAAACAATACCTCCACAGGTATACCAGATAAGAGGTGTATACTGCAGGTAAAACCAGTTCATGTATATAGTTGTTGACTGTCATACCACTGTCCAAACTAAGGCAATAGGGTAGTGTACTAATACTTGTAAGGTACAGATCAAAGCACTGACTAGGAAAGTAATGCGAACTACAGGAATGTACTAGTTGTTAATTGACATCCCCCCCCCACCATATCTGCAACAATAAACTAAATACACAACTCAATTGATATGTGCTGACTTAACTCTACTGTTGGGACATATGTCCTATTGTTTGATAATTATTTAAATCTGTTTCTGTGCATGTGCTATGCTGAAATACTCCCACATTGGTGGCATGTTGCCATCAATGTACCTGCATGCTGTTGTAATGACCACTGTGGTTCCATATATGCATGTGTTCTGTTTGCTATGCAACTGTTCCATATCTGGAGTTTTGGGTTAATGGGAGTATCTATGCATGCTGTTATACCTAATCCTGGAATGTGTTGACTATTACTAACCAACATATGTTGTAAAATTGAAACATCATAGCACGTTTGGGAAGGCCGGTCCTGGCAGACCCACCTGTCCCACCTCACCTGGCCATGGCACTGGGCATCTGCACATCTGGGGCCCAACCCGGGACCTCCTTGTCCATTGGTCCTGCACCACCTTCGGGTGGAACCTCTTCAGGGGATGGGGCTCACCCCCCCCGGGAGTGGGCGTGGACAGGAACCTGTCACCTGTCGCAAGGTCTGGGTCATGGTGTGTAGCAAGCTCTACAGAGAGGTCAGCTTGAAGGCCATGTGTCACAATTAGAGGGTCAGACTGGCTCTACTACTCAGCCTCCAGCACAGCCACTTTTGGGGCTGTGAAGGTGCAGTGGTGACTGTCCATGTGTGGGGACCTCAGTCCCATTGTTTCCACTAGGGAGCACATGGGCTTCCGATTTCCCAACAGCCCTCTCCATCAAGGTGTTTACTCTCCCCACATGTGTCATATACCGCCCCTTTATGCTTTTTGTTTGTCTTGTCTGTTAACCTACCTAACCTACCTCCCCAAATATACCTACTATCCCACCCCAACATCCCAATCTCACCTGAAAAAAAGGCAATCTGTTCCCAAAAAAATCTCATCCCATACATAGCTGTCCATTTCACACACGTGTCCACTGGCCACATGTAATCTGGTCTAAATGGCTTAACATATTATTGTTGTCTTCACCCTTCTCTCAGAGGTATGAGTGTCCAAATCTATCTCCAAATTCAGTGCATATGCACAGCTGTTGCTGTAGAAGAAGGGGTAGCTATGGACCTTCCCTACACCATTCCTGCACATCCCTAGCTATTTTCCATACTGTCTTTCCCTCTTTGTGCTCTATTTTCACCACTTCCCTATCAACCATTTTTCATTTAATTTAAATAAATTAGTATGGGGGTAAGCGGGAGCAAGCACGTTTAAGCAGCAGTAAGCATGTTTAAGCTTGTTTGCATGGGGCTAAGCAATGCCTACACAGGTTAAGAAATTGAGAAGCTAAATCAGTATAATAAACTGTAACCCGAAGTTAGCAGTGCTTACCTCTGCATAAA
The DNA here is from genome assembly GCF_019279795.1 of Protopterus annectens. Taxonomy (NCBI): domain Eukaryota; kingdom Metazoa; phylum Chordata; order Ceratodontiformes; family Protopteridae; genus Protopterus; species Protopterus annectens. The sequence goes on along the minus strand of NC_056728.1, from coordinate 1,997,517,241 downwards.
TGCATACAAACCTGCTTACAACTGCTTAAAAGTGCCTTAATCACTCTGTATCCAATGGCCTTTGTTCTGCCCATCAAAAAAATAAACAGCCTCTGCAAGGCTCAAACCTAGGACTCTGCACACCATAGCTAAAGTGCTTTACAACTAAGTGATGTCAGATATACATAACCCTGATATTTTCACAAACATATCATCTAGCACAGGCATTCAACAGTACAGGAAATGTATTTAAACATGTAGATGTATGTGTGTGCATATATATTTATATCTAAATAGATGTATACTTATCTCTCTCTCTCTCTCTCTCTCTCTCTGTATCCATATATATATATATATATATATATATATATATATATATATATATATGTATATATATATATATATATATATATATATATATATATATATATATATATATATATATATACATCTCTCTCTCTCTCTCTCTCTCTCTGTATATATATATATATATATATATATATATATATATATATATATATATACATATATATATATATGTCTACATATATATATGTATGTATATATATATATATATATATATATATATATATATATATATACAGATATATATCTATAGATATAAAAAAGAACATAACAAAACAAATATATATATATATATATATATATATATATATATATATGTATGACCACAGGCACTGTTAATGGGGGTGAGAGGGCCCAAGCTACATACGTCTTGTGCGTATTGTTTTTACCTCCCCCCACAGCCATACAAGTCTGCCCTGCAATACAATATTAACTGTTGCAAGTTCCATAACCAGGACCCGACACAACATGGGCACAAGATGTTAACAGTAATCCATCCCACCTGTATGATATCAGGCTTGTATCAATAACATATTATGCAGTACAGTCTGGCTATTACAGGGAATGTACAATGTGAAAGCAATAAACATTCCTAAGATACATATACACTCACACATATATGCAGATACATAGTCGGCAATAAATCTCAAATATAAAATTACACTTGTTTTATAAAAACTGTGATATATATTATCTATTTCAAATTTAGCCATAACAAAATTTGCATACATGGGGGCAGAGGCAGCCCCCATGGGTGTACCCTGTAATCGGTGAAAGATTTCACCATTAAATGTAAAGAAATTATTCTGGAGGCAAAAAGATACCAATTCAATAAGAAAATGTGACATGGGTGAATCCCCAAAAATAAAATAAAGCTTGTATTCTTATTTCATGTCTTATGTTGGTATATAGACTTTTCATGTATAAGCATAGCCAGAACATAGAATCATTCCATTGTATAGTTTTAATTTTACTCAAAAAATCCTGGCTGTCTCTAACATAGGAGGGAATCCCCAAAACATATTTTTTCAAATATGCAGCAAATTACTAATAGTTCTCAGAAAGTATTTTTCTGCAGACACTATAGGTCTCCCACTCAAATTTTCCAAGCCTTTATGCATCTTAGGAAGACAATAAAACACTGCAATTCTACTATTCATGGCTTGAAATTTTTAGACACATCATTAGTTGTAAAATACCCCAGCCGATACCCTTTATCTAATAATAATATATACTCATCCACAGCTTTATAATAATCAGAAATGTCACATTTTCGGTAAACATCTACATTATTAAGATGAGAGTAACAAATTTCTAAATTCTTCTTCTGGCTTTTCCCAGTTAGTTGTTGCCACAGTGGATCACCTGTCTGCTCATGATTGGCAGTGGAGTTTGACAGTGTTGAGTTGCCAGCCTGGCACCCAACCTTCCACAGAAGACACACTCACGCACACCTAGGGCCAATTTAGAGTGTCCAATAAACCTACAGCATGTCTTTGGGAGGAAACTGGAACACCCCAAGGAAACCCACGTGACCAGAGAGAAGACATGCAGACTCTGCACAGAAGGCACCCCAGCCGAGAATCTAATTGGAAAACCTCTTGCTGTGAGGCGGCAACGCTAGATGCTGCACCACCGTGGCCACCCAACAAATTTATAAATATTGTGTATAATGTAAAATAACAATTTGATTACCCTTATCAGATGGCTTGACTACTATACTCGTATTGGCACAAAATTTACCAAATTCCAACCACTGATTCCTAGTCAAATTGAAACAAATGTCATATCTATTGTTCATGCATGTCTTATATAGTTGCTCAACTTCAAAATTAACAAGAGAAATATATCCCTGTATGTTGACATTTGTAAATGGGGCAATAAAATTACTTTTTACTGTGATAGTACTTGTATTTAAATTATCATATGCATTATTGACTTGTTCATCCAACATATCCAACATTGACGTACAGGAAAAAAACGATTCATCTGAATCAGTGCTATCATTCAAAGTATCATTTTCACACAAAACATTTTCATTTTAGAAAAATAATCAATCAAATGTAACTTTCTGCTAAGCAAAAAATACTTTTGTTTTTAATACATGTAGTCTGGTTAAGGCTGTGAGAATATATTTAAGTCCCAAATTAAGAGCAGATAACACTGTATCTGAAATATCACAATTAGAAATGTTAAGCACAAACATATCATTAACACAAACACATTTATTCAGTCCAGTGAGTTCTTTTACTGTATTGTCCTTTAAAGTTCCTACCAGAGTTTTTCTGTTGTTCCCAGTCACCTCGGCAGTGTTTACCATAGTTATAGGGGGCTCCCTTTTTCTTGTTGTTGTTGTTAATATGTCCAGTACTCTGAAACTGCTTCTCTAAGTCTTCCAGATCATGTTCCTTAGGTAGAGTTGGAAAATGTTCATCTGTTATTTTCATTATTATCTCCTTCAGTATTCTCCAGAGCTGTAAAGGACACTGAACCTGCAGCCGAACTGCTCTTATAACTTTGGCCCCTCCCTCCTTGAAGGCGTGACCTTTTACTCTTGCGTTTCCACAGAAACACTTGCTCTAAGTTATAATCTTTAACATCTTGATTAATTTTTCAGCTCTTATACTCAATCAACTCTTTTTCCAACTCTGTCACGCCCACATTAATATCTTGTAGCATACTATTCAATTTTGCAGAAGAAATACGTTTTTGTAAATCACTACTTACAGAAACAACTTCTGTCTTAAGGTGTCATTTTCTAAGGTGGTCTCTGTCAATTAAAATGAAGATCCACTCCATTGAGCATTGTTGGGCTGCATCTATCCACCTTCTTCAGAACACCATATTGTCAGTATTCCCTTCATCGAAAGGTGTCGTAGGAAATTTGGAAGCCCTCAGACCTCTGGGGTCAATATTAAATTCAATGCAGCATTGCAATTATAACAAGTTAATATGAGTGCTGGTTTCTTTTTTAAGGAGCCCTTCCAATTTCTCCTTCAGATTGCAAGCCTCAGCAAGTAAATGGACAGCACTAGGTGAGCTAACATTCTGAAACAGACCATCACAACAGCGATTCCGTTGTCCCATAAACTGTTCCCAAACATTATTGGCAGTCAAAATACTAGTGCCATCCTGAGAACCAGATGCCTGATTCTGCAAGGTATTCATATGCTCCAGCACCTTGGCCCCTCTCTCACCAGCCAGCAAAACATACTCATCAATGGATCTCTGGCTCCAACTCGTCTGGTTCTGATGAAACATGCGAGGTATATTCAAAGCAGGATCAGTGGCCATGAACTCCAACACAACAAACCACAAATAAAATAAAAACAATATAAAATATCACAAAGAGAAGGCCACTGATACAAAAGTGGAACATTTAATAGTCACTTAGTGCCTCGGCATGACAGTGGTAATTGAAAGTACTATACAGCATGCTGCATGCAGGTAGCAAGTGGAGGACACTCATTGGTGCAAGGGCTATCACCTGATCATGTGCATCACCTACAAAAGCCATGCTGCAATCTACTCCAAGCAGCTCAATCCATTTACTTGAGAGAGAGGCAGAGAGAGAAAGAGAAGATGGATCCTAAACCAAAACCAAAACCACAACCAAAAAAAAAAAAAAAAACAGAAACAAAGGAAGCAGGCCAAGGCCATAGCAATGAAGAAATAAAAAACTCCTACAAGGACACTATCCACAACAGACCTCATTCCAACAACAGGTATGTGAAGCATATATGCATGTAGTTATTTGTAGTGCTTGGTCTATAATACTGGTGTAGATGATGTGGAAAGATATATATGTGCCATTAGGTGTTGCTGTTGTAATGATGTTCAGCTGAAAAACTGCTATGAACAATAGAGTCTGTCCCTGTGGGTAGTGGGCCATACCCATCAACTGTGCAGAGCAGCACTGACTGACAAGATGTAAGCCAACATAGAGTGTATTGTGTAATGGGAAGTATGTATATTACTGTGGACAATAGCTGGTGGTGGACGTAATGCCATAATGATGGACACGTGGGTTCCAGATCCCACCACTTGCAGGACACTCAGGTTAACATGCATTGTAGTATGCTGAAATGCCATAGGTGTGTAATACCCCCCTAATGTTAGGATGTGTCCATAGTTGGCACCTGTCTGTGTTGTAGCAAGGCAGAACAGTGCAGCTGTGCTGGAAGGAGAGTTAGAGATTGTGGACTTGATGTCTGAATGTTCCCCATATATATGTATGTATATGTGTACATATATATATATATATATATATATATATATATATATATATATATATATATATATATATATATATATATACATATATATATATATATATATATATATATATATATATATATATATATATATATATATATATATATACATATATATATATATATATATATATATATATATATATATATATATATATATATATATATATATATATATATATATATATATATATATATATATATATATAAAATATATAAAAACATATATACAATATAATCTATATCTACACACACACACACACACACACACACATCTCTCTCTCTCTCTCTACAGATATATATATATATATATATATATATATATATATATATATATATATATATATATATATATATATATATATATATATACATACATGATATACAGATAGTATACAGTAGATATATATATAAAATATATAAACACATATATACAATATAATATATATCTACACACACACACACACACACACACACACACACACACACACACACACACTCTCTCTCTCTCTCTCTATAGATATATATATATATATATATAGATATATATATATAGATATATATATATATATATATATGGATCTAGGACTATTGAACAAAAGTTCAATAGTCCGAATCTGAACGCACTTTAATGAAAGCGCTTTCACCGAAAAAGCGCTTTCATTAAAGTCCATCAAAAAAAAAAAACACAAAATCTTCCTTTATGCAGGGGGGAAAGCCCGCCGGCACCCCACATACCCCCCCCTACTTTTATATTCTCACTCCGAGGTCGCACTACATTGGGGAAAAGGGAATTCTCCCTTAGCACTACCGTAGTGCGAACGGCACAACCAGCATACATAACTGAAAGTGCTGCTTCGGTAAACAGCACTTTCGGTTATGTATGTTCAATGATTTCTGCTTCAGCAGAAAGTGCCCGTCGGGGATCCGTACAGATCTCATATATATTTATATTTATATATATATATATATATATATATATATATATATATATATATATATAGATAGATATATATCTATAAGTATGTCTACATATATACAAACACACACACACATATATGCATGTAAATAAATGTCCCCTATATTACCACCACAGTGCTGCATGCTATGTGTGAGGGAACAGCACACATAGCAATACACACAGATATATACAGCTGTAAGTGTGTGCAACATAGATGGGTATGTCACATATGAACCACTTGTTGGGACCACATTGCCCTTGTCTGTGAAGTAGGGAATGGGAATATGGGAAAGTATAGCAGGTATATTTGTGGAGGTTGTTCGGGTTGGTAGATATAGAGGACAGCCTACAGGGGTGGTATATGACACATGTGGTGGGTAAATATCCTGGATGGTGTGTGTTGTCTGCAATGTGGAAGCCCCATGATCCCCCATATGGAAACAATGGGAACAAGGCCCCCACCCATTGCTAGTCACAACAGCAGTCATGGCCCTGAAGGTACCTAGACTGGAGGCTGAGCAGGAGGAGCATGTGGATCCTGTGATTGTGCACTGTGTGCCTCAAGGTGATGTAGCACATCCCATAAGTATCTCTGGAGCCCCCTATGGAACAGACAATGGACATGACCTCGGGTGACAGTATCATATCTGTGTGTGCCCCTAGGAGGGGACAACATCCCCTGAGGTGGTTCCAGTTGAAGGTAGTGCAGAACCAGTAGATGAGGAGGCACCAGGGTGGGTCCTATATGTGATATGGCCTAGTAACATGGCCAGATGAGGTGGGAGAGGTGGTTCTGCTGGCAACTATTCCCTAAACATGTTAATGTGTCACTGTTATAGAACATATGTGGGTAGTAATAGTCCACACAATCCCAAAATATGTCCAACAGCATGCATAGATATCCCCAATAACACAGAATGGCAGATGTGCAGCAATCACATAGCAAGCATACCACATGCATATATGAAACCATAGTGGCCCTGACAATGGCATGCAGGTGAAATAGTCTGTAACAGGCCAGCAATGATAGTGTCTGCACAGGGAACATGGCTACAAACACATAGCACAAAGTGTGGTACAATGCAATATATGTCCTAATGGTAGGTAAGCTGTAGCCATACCTTTTGTGTTGTGTGAACAGTTTGTTGTCACTGATATGGTAGCTGGGGTGACAGAGATGTGTATTAAGAGCTATAGTAACATTGCTGTATGAGTTGCTCAGACCTGTTTCCATCTTTATGTCTTTCAGGCAAGATGTCCCACGGCCATTTACCCAGGTATTCAGCAGAGGAAAATGAGGTCGTCTTGAACCACCTAATAGAGCACTATCCAGTTCTGTTCAGCAGGGCCACCCATGAGCAGCAGGAGTGGACCACCCTGTGGAATGATCTAGTCCACAGGATCAATGATGTCAGCCTGCATAACCGCAGTTATGAGCAGGTCTGGCATCATTGTTCTGACCTGCTTCACTGTGCCCTTCGGCATGCTGCTGCAGTCTGGAGGGATCACCTCGCAACAGGGGGGGGGTCATGCCAACCATCCCCCCGACATGTGTTGAGGAGTTCCTCGCCATCCTCATGGCACCTGCCTGTCTCCACACCCAACAACTGGCAGAGACTATTGTGGAGGTGGAGGTGGATGCTACCCACACACCGGCTGAGGATCATGCAGGTAAGGCCACAGGGTACATCAGTAGACCACTTTTGGGTATGTATCCGCATCTGTACAGGTAGATCATGCATATGTGAGATGTCATATATGTAGTCTGTTGCTACGTATTAGTAATAAACAGATGTGCATAAGTTGTTTTATTGTGGACTTGTAGTGTTGATGTACTGTAATGCTGCACCCACCCAGTAGCAATGCCACAGCTGTGGCCACTGACATCACATCTTTCACACTCATATGTAGGTCCTTCTGGTATACTACCAAGGCAGCAGCCTGTAGCTGGTGAGTATGATTTATGTTCATGCTTACAGTAAAAAAAAGCCACTGCATTTAAGGCAATTGCACGACTTGAAACATAACATAGAAAACAGCAAAATAAGCCAGCAAACTGTGATGCTGAAGCCAATATAAATATTTACATTGGCTTCAGCATGACAGTTTGCTGGCTTATTTTGCTGTTTTTTATGTTCATAATTGCCAATAGACTGGGCATGTAATGGCTATGGTATATTCCTTGCACACATCTAACACATGTACCCATAATGCATGCCATACATGTTCACGTATTGTTGCTGTTAAATGCACTGCATGACATTGATGACCATGATGGGGTATCTGAAGGGTATGCTAGACACCTGCAAGATAACTAACATCCTGTCATTGCAAAATGTTTCCACAGGGATGACATAATGGTGGGACACATGGCCTTCAGTAGGGACATTTGTGAAGCATCACCCTTATACAGTGCAACAACCGTGCATATACCAGCATTACAATTGCAACTGTTACAGATCTACACTATGACATAACATAATACTGTGGTCCACATTATTAGCTGGGACTAGGCTGTTACATGTGGTGTTCAGTGTATGGGACACTGTAAACTGACACACATGTGTAGGCCATACTTGTCAAGCATCTGCAAAAAGGCTAAAGGTGGGGAGGGTGCGTGAGCATGACACACCAGTGCACTGCAGCAGGGATCCTAAAGATGCCTAAAATGGCTGCATCTGCACACGGTCAGGTTCAGGAACTGTGGCAGACATAACCTTACCCCCACAGCAATAGTGATGGTAGTGTGTGAACACCAAGGGATGTGCACAGAAGTAGACCTTGCAATCATGCAGAGTTGGTGATGTGTAGGGCAGACTGACCATATATTTGCAAATGCAGATGGCCCATGCTACTATAACTCTGCCAGGAATAGTGACTGCTGTAGTACACATAACAATAGGTGCAACAAACCATCATGATAAGGGCATGCACACATATGCACCCACAGAGTGTATGCATCATGGTCAGCATCTGCACACCTAGCACATTTCTTAGACACTGCATGTGAATGTACAGGACATATGTCAAATAAAAGGCTCATGTCCTGTTAATATATGCTGTGATGTTGTCCCATGGCAGATCAAAGAAGAGTGCGTCATATCAATAAGGCAGTGTACACTCCCCATAGCCACTGTACGGTCTGACAGTTGTCAATGTAATGCATGCACAGCTGATGTTGAGATCTATAAACCAGACATCAGGCATTCACAAATGACATCTGCCCACATATCATCCCAGGTATGTGTCACTGAAACACATGGGGGCTGTGAGCATTAAAGCAGACATAACTGACACAGTAATACACATTCAGCAATGGTTTGTACACCTGTGAGGTTTGGTGCACAGTACATGGCAGGGTGCAGAACAGGTGCACAGCAATACTTTGTACATGGGTGCAGTGTTTTCCAGGGGGAGGGGCATCACCTTCTAACACAACCCATGCATCACACATATATATTGTTGCTATCATGGTTTGACTACAGCTGCACTGTATGCTGTTGAGTACCATATGTTATGCATGTTGACAGATGGGTAATGGAAGGACTGTGTGTACTATCTTTGTGCATCCTCACCTGCATGTGTGTGTAGGTGGGGGGTTATTTTGTATGTAAGTGCAATCTGGTGGAGTGGAGGGGGGTTGATGCATGTAGGATGTGTGTGTCCATGTGTGTTTGTTTGTGCGGGTGTCCATGTATGCACATGTGTGATTGTGGGGTTGTTCATACGGCAGCACTTCCCTTTGGGATTGTGCAGTACATGGACATGGACTGACACATGAGAAACCAGGAATACTTGTCTGATATGTAATCACAGGACAGCTGATAGTATAATCAGGTCTGTAGCATGGAACATGCATTGGGAGGGAAAGTAGACACCAGGTATACACGTAGTATTGCAATCAGCAGAGAGGTGAATGACTACCAACAAATGCAGCTCTGCAGATGCATTGGGGAATTACTAGACAACACCAGGGATTGTATCCATATATTACTGTTCTCCACATGATAGGTTGATTGAGCAGCAGATCTGGCATGTACTGAGCAATACTTACACATGACACTCCAGTGTGTGACATTATGGAGTGAATGTAGTAGCCCCTAACATATAGGGCCATGCTCACAATGTCCGGGCATACGCAGGGTGAACACTGGTTGACAGCAGTGAGGCCATGTAAAACCTAGTCCACTCAAGTCAAGGAGGTAATGGAGTAACAGGTCCTGTGTTGTGATCACTTGTCTAGGCATTTAGAGGAATTAATGAGTGTATGTTACCAAGTGTGATGTAGGATGGGGAACTTATGTGAATAAACGTGGGACTGTCTGTAAAATCAGGGACAGGTAAGTATTAAGGTGGAATGTGTGTGTGTGTGTGTGTGTGTGTGTGTGTGTGTGTGTGTGTGTGTGTGTGTGTGTGTGTGTGTGTGTGTACTGTTACGCAATGCTGTACAGGTCTTAAAGTGCATTTTTTGTTTTCCTCCACAGGTGATGAGGTGGGTCACGTTCCCTCCTGCATGTAATATGATGTTGGTGCCCATACAGACACCGAAGATGATGATAGTACTGTTGAGGCACATGCAGGGTTGTCAGGGACCGAAACTGTGACATCATTTGACATTCCCCTTTTAGCCACCACAACCCCGCACACAGTTACAGTGCCTCTACATGCCCCATCACCAGTGGCCATATCAGAGGGACAGTTGGCAGTTGGTGGCAGTGCACAGGAGAGTGTGGTATCTATGCCTACTGTGCCTGGTCACAGCAGGCATAGCTGGATGTCTGGCATGGCACCACATAGGTAGATGTACCGGGGTGCATGTGGTAGGGCCACTGGTCATTATGCCCCTGGCAAAAGCACCACAACTGGTACCACCAGGTGCATGTTTCAGACTGTCATGGGGGTGCAGGCATGTATGGGACTGTACACCAGACAGGGCCTGAGGTTGCAGAGGGCTGCTCTCACATTTGCAAGTGACAACTTCCATGAACTTTCTGGTGCCCTTTGTGATTATACCAAGGTCATGGATAGATGGTTGAGTGAGATGGTGGGCCTCATCGACCATGGTTTGTCCATGCTTGAACATGTGGTAGGAGTGGGGCGATGGCTATGTGGAAATAGGCAGACAACACCAACAGTTGGCGGTCAATGTGGATGTGCTAGGACACCAAGGCGCTCCCATAGAGGCAGTACCAGCCCCAGCACTGCAGGGGGGCACTGTCCACACCACACCACAGCAGGCCTTGTGCATATGGCCCTGGCCAGTCCCAGGAGGGACCTGGTTCCAGCGGACATTTGTCATCATCAGGGGAGAGTAGCACATCAAGGCCTGTACCTGGATATGCCCATGGAACCCCTGACAGGCACAGTCAACGTGTCCATGCCTGGAGGTGGTGAACTGCACACCATGCCAGATATGGTCTGCAGATGTTCAAGAAACACCTGTATAGGGAAGCCACATGGCAGAACTGTGTGCATGGATACCCACAAACTATACTAACACACCTACGGCAACCCCATACCTACACCCACCACATCACCATGCCCATTTCAACTAATTACACCCCTCACCCATACACATGGTGTCAAACGTATGGCCCACCCTCAGTCTTTGTCAAATCAACAACACACCTGGTGTATATGATGATACCTGTACCACTTCCCTGTCATCCATAACACTGATGCAGGGACAGGCTAATATGGTTCTGATGCACACAGTGACTGTACTACAGTGTGCAATATACTGCAGTGTAACATTTTGTTAGCAGTAATGTTTAATGCATGCATGTCAGGTAGTGTAGCTGTCCAGCCATGATGCATTATAGCTGTTAGTAACACTGAGTGATTGTGGTCTCCATAATGTTATCCATTTGTGTCATAGGTGTACATGTGTCAGCAGGAGGATGGTCTGCAGTCATATTCCACAAGGGGTATGACACTGTGGTGACACCATGACTGTGAAATATCCTGGGTACAGTTGAACACAAGTCACAGGTTTGTATAACAGATATTGCCTGTGCCACATGGACAGGTGACCCACTGGGACATGTATAATCAGCAACCTGATGTAGACCCATCCACATACATGCACACTCTTACATGGTAACACTGGGACTAGACCCCTACCTAAGTATGTAGTGCTACTGAAGTGTGTGGCTTTCATTGCACACATCACGCAGTGTTTAGGGTGAGGTGTGTTCCAGGTTACATGCTACATGCAGAACATCCCCAGGCATGTACAGTATGGTAATGGGGGATGTAATGGTTGTTTATGGACAATACATAGTGTGACATACCATCATATACAAATTAACAGACACATAACAGGCAGACAGACATCTGAGAGACCTGGGCCTATCGGTGATAACTAGCTTGTCAGTGTGTCCAAAGTGTTACAGGTAGGCTGCACATAGCACATACATAACTGGGCTGGATTGTGGTGTCAGCTACCTGTATGGTTGATGGTGACAGTGGTCCCCATACAGTGGTACATGGGACATATACCGGGTGTACCATAGTGTAATGACAGTGTACACAGCACTCACATTCCACAGTGGATATTGTACTCACTGGAATCCATGATGACACTCTGACATACCCACCATCACACATTGCCCATGACTGCAATAAAACCCATTGCATATCTCAACAGTGGTACTACAGGGATATGCATCTAATGCAAATGCCACAGGCATAGTAGGGTGATGCATTGTCATGCCTCACCTATGAGCAGCAACAACACTATCCATACTACTGTGTGGCAATGTGTATTGCAATAGGAATATGTGGCCTCGGAATGCTGCACCCTACAGATATACAGACATGCACACATACACACACTTGCCAGAACTCAATGGGTATCCCATGCCTATCGACCCATTTGTACAACGCTGTTGTGCTGGTACTGCACGGCACATGTAGCCTTTAGGGAGAGGAGAGTAACAGGGTATATGTAATGTCCAATACAACAGCAGCCACATCTTACTATGGCAATGGGTGTTGCAGTGGTTGTGAAGGCCCTCATGCTATTCCCAACTACAGGTGTACTAACACACAGACACTGCTATTCTCAGTAATGCACACATACACATGTGTCAGTACTTGGGTGCATCGCTACACATGGTCATAGGTGTGTACCTGGCTATTGTCCATGGAGAGATGGGTAGTGT
>NC_056728.1:1997486995-1997499495 GCF_019279795.1 Protopterus annectens | reverse complement strand
GATAGCATGATACATGTATTACCTGGTGTAAGGAGCATCTGTCCATACAGGGCATGTGTTTAAGGCATGGCATGTCCTTTGTGGGTCACATTTGATGGTACCACAGTTGTTGCAGGTGTCCAGTGAAGAACATAGTGAAGGCGCACTGTCTGAGATTATGTGCCTATTGTAGTGATGGAACAGGGTGCCATACCCTCTGTAGTCCACTGCAATTGCACCATGGTTACTATCTTTGGGTAATATGCAGGGTACTACCAACAAAGCGGTTGTTACCTAGGCAAGTGTGTTTGTGTATGAGACATGGGTTGAGTGTGTTCTCTGGGTAATACAAGGGTTGCTTACTTTGTTCACCAGGCCTTAATGCACATGTAGGGGTATGGATTGGCACCCCAGCCTCTCAGCTTTTTGACATATGTTATTCTTGTAAGGTGGACATTGTGAAATATAATAGGCCCACCATAAAAGAAATTTGCAAAACCCACTCCACAATGAGTCCAGTTGTTACACACTCAAAGCCATCTCTACACAGGATGCGAATGACAAGCACAGACACACACACAGTTGCCATGTATTTGATTAGAACTCCTACCTAACTAGTTTATCACAATACAGCATTATGCAGTTATAGGATACGCCACAGAGAGTATTGGACTATGTCCTTTCCAAAGGTGTATTTCACTGGAATGACATCAACAGGCTTGCCAAAGAAGGACAATGGAGGTTGTATTGACTCTGAATGTCCTCAAAAGCATTGCTCCCTACACAGACAAACACACACTTGCCATGTTTGAGAATAGAACCCCCTACCAAACAACTATATCACACTACAACATCATGCTGTTATAGGATGCACCAGGGAGATTACTGGACTACTATTTCCCCAAAGGTGTATTTCACTGGGAATGACATCAGCAGGCTTGCCAAAGAAGGTTGTATTGACTGTGGATGACCTCAAAAGCATTGCTCCCTCCACAGACAAACAAACATCCACACTTGCCATGTTTGGGAATTGAACCCCTACCAAACTATTATATCACACTACAGCATTACGCTATTGTAGGATGCACCACAGAGATTGCAGGGCTACTGTTTCCCCAATGGGTATTTCACTGGGAATGACATCAGCAGGCTTGCCAAAGAAGGGCAATGGAGGTTGTATTGACTGTGAATGGCCTCAAAAGCATTGCTCCCTTCACAGACAAACACACACACACAAACATCCACACTTGCCATTTCTGGGAATAGACTCCCTAGTGAACTACTATATCACACTACAGTATTTCACTGTTTTAAGACGTACCATGGAGATTACTGGACTATTCCTTCCCCAAAGATGTATTTCATTGGGAATGACATCAGCAGGCTTGCCAAAGAAGGGCAGTGGAGGTAGTATTGACTGTGAATGGACTCAAAAGCATTGCTCTCTACACACTTGCCATGTCTGAGAATAATACAGCATTATGCAGTTATAGGATGCGCCACAGAGATTACTGGACTATGTCTTTCCCAAAGGTGTATTTCACTGGGAATGACATCAGCAGGCTTGCCAAAGAAAGGCACTGGAGGTTATATTGACTGTAAATGGCCCCAAAAGCAATGCTCCCTACACAAACAAACAAACACAAACTTGCCATTTTTGGGAATAGAAGCCCTGCCAAACAACTATATTACACTACAGCATCACACTGTTATAGGACACACCACAAGAGTACTGGACTAGTCTTTCCCCAAAGGTCTATTTCACTGGGAATGACATCAGCAGGCTTGCCAAAGAAGAGCAATGGAGGTTGTATTGACTGTGAATGGCCTCAAAAGCATTGCTCCCTACACAGACAGTTTAACTGAAAGTGAATGGCCTCAAACGCATTGCTACCTACACAGACAGTTGTATTGACTGGGAATGGCCTCAAAAGCATTGCTCCCTACCCAGACAAACAAACATGCTTGCCATCTCTGGGAATAGAACTCCTAACAAACTACTATATTACACTACCGCATTACGCTGGTATAGGATGCACTACAGAGATTACTGAAGTACTCCTTCCCCAAAGGTATATTTCACTGGGAATGATAGCGGGCTTGCCAAACAAGGGCAATGGAGGTTGTAGTGACTGTGAATGTCCTCAAAAGCATTGCTCCCTACACAGACAAACAAACATCCACACTTGCCATGTCTGGTAATAGAACTCATGCCAAACTACTATATCTCACCACAGCATTACACAGTTATAGGACACACCATGGACATTACTGGACTACTCCTTCCCCAAAGGTATATTTTACTGGGAATGACATCAGCAGGCTTGCCAAAGAAGTCAAGGGAGGTTGTATTGACTGTGAATGGCCTCAAAAGCATTGCTCCCTACACAGACAAACATCCACACTTGCCATGTCTGGGAATAGAGCTCCTACCTAACTAGTTTATCACACTACAAAATAATACAGTTATAGGATGCACCACAGAGATGACTGGACTGTTATTTCCCCAAAGGTGTATTTCAAAGTGAATGCCATCACTGGGCTTGCCAAAGTAGGGCATTTGAATTGTAGTGAGTGTGACTAGCCTAAAAAGCATTGACTCCTGAACAGACAAATACACACAGTTGCCCTGTCTGGGATTAGAACTCCTACCTAATTAGTTTATTGCACTACAACATTACAGAGTTATAGGGCACGCCACAGAGATTACAGGGCACTTTCTTCCTCAAAGGTGTATTTCAAGGTGAATGATATCAGCAGGCTTGCCAAAGTAGGGCATTTGAATTGTAGTGGGTGTGACTAGCCTAAAAAGCATTGATCCCTACACTGACACACACACTTGCCACATTTGGGAATTAAACTCCTACCTAACTAGTTTCTCACACTACAGCATTACACAGTTATAGGATGCACCACAGAGATTCTTGGGATATTCCTTCCCCAAACGTGTATTTCACAGTGACTGACGCCAGCAGACTTGCCATAGTAGGACTATGGGGAGGGCAGTGTGTGAGCATGGGTCATAACCCATTCATCTAGAGATAGACACACTACACTCAGGCACACACAGGTTTATATTCCGCAGGTACATGTAAACAACTGCTAGATGACTACTGCCTTGTACAGTCATGTTACACAGCAAGCACTAGCACAACAGAGTCTATAATGCTGAGGGATTTCAGAGGCTAATTTCTACAGTGAGTGACATTTACACATCACGTGGTTGTAGTTATTTGGCTGTGTGCTGGGTGGGACAGGCCTCAGTTGTCACTGTCACTCCCTTCCACACATCTATCTATGTGTACTTTTGGCATATTATAGTGTGTTGTCCTTTGATATATTTGTGCATTCCTATCCAATGTGTGTGCAAACCATGCCTGGTGAATACTGAGGAGTGTATGAACTAACATCTGCAACTGTCAGATATATATGGTCCACTGTTGTTGGCAGACATGGGCTTCATTTCTTTAAGTGTGTGAGCATGCTCAGTATGGCCTCTCAGTATTTTGTTGTCTAGCATTGCCTTCATTTCTCTAAGTGTGGAAGCATGCCCAGTATGCCCTTCTGTATTAAATATGTGGATCCATTCCAGGTAGATTGTACTCCAGTGCAGACTTTTGGTTTCTACACCTACAGCTAGCAAACTGTTTCTGCAGGACATCTGTATATCAGTTGGCAATATGGGGTCAAACTGGGCAAGAGATAGAGAGTACTGTAGGTAATTGTGCTGCTTCTGCTACATGGTCCTGGTGTTAGCACAGATACTCAGATGTGTAGTGTTATACACGGTGATGTTTTATGTCCTCAAGTACTGTCAGGTAGACATTTTTGCTCGCAGTGATGTCCTGGGGAACACAGGGTGAATGCAGCTGTGTCCAGTATTGTGGTAAAATGCCTACATATTCCTGCAACGTAATGCCATTCTGGAGGGGGAGCTGCAGACACTTGCTGCTGGGTCTGTGTAACTGGTTCAGCACCTTGGTACAATGTTGACAGAGGATCCCATACTTATACATCCATCAAAGTGACAGTATGGCCTTATCTTGCTGTGGCATTACCTCACAGCTGTAAAGATTCACAGAGGTTACCCAGAGGCAGGGGGCATAAATCTGGACATTACCCCTATTGTGGTTTACGGGCAGGTTTGTAGACACCCATTTTTGTGCTTGCAGCCAGGGATAGTATGTGCACACGGCTGTGTTTTGGACTTCGCACATTCCATGCTGCCCATGCCCCCCCCCCCATTCTATCCTTTTCCATACATTATGCAAACATTTTCTGATACTTTTCTATAGTTATCACTTCATCACAGCAGTGTTTTGGTTTTGGTCCACAGTTCATGCAGTGGGACATGGTGGACATGTTACTGTGGTTTGTCCCCATGACCTAGGATATGGGTTCTGTGGACTGTCTTATGTTGTTATTTGGGAGTCCATGACATAACATACATTGGCAGTATGGGTGAGATGCAGGCCTTTGGCAGAGGACTGTGGGCTATTTGGTAGTGATGCAGGCCAGCGGTAGCAGGCCATTGCATTCTGTCAGTCCTGCTGTACCAGACTGCCATACAGTGTATTCCCCTGGGGTGACAGGGTAGGTGTGCTAGGTGTTCATGCCAATACTTTCTGTCAGGATTGATCAGGTGGTGTGGATGCTGGCAGGGTGCTGCTTACAGCTAGGGACACACCTGCATGGGACTCCTGCACTGCATGCTGCATTCCTTTACTATTGACATATACAAGTGGGGGTCATATTATGCCCATTCCCAAACAGCAGTGATAAAACCGGAGAGGTACCTGTGGGTGGTGGTTGGGTGAGCTGGGTGCATGTGTGCTATGGACACTATTTGCATCTGATGCACAGATATGCATGGGGCATTCCACTTATGCTGGCTTGTGCAGGGACATCAGCTGTTTCTCAATACATCATTCCTATGACCTTTGTGATCTGCGAGTGTTTGGCCAGACAACATCGGTATTTACTACTACAAACCCAGATAATGTGATGCAAACCTGTATGTACAATTTCAAAGGTCTGTCCATTTCACTGTTACACATTATACACTGTCTGTCTGGGGTACTTCCCCCTGTGTACTGTTTGTATATCTGGCCCAACAGTCATGCCATGTCCATCTTTCAGATGGTGACGCATATTACCTCCATACATTTACAATGGCTTACTGTTAGAATGTGTTATACTGGGGAGGATTGTGTTTGGCACTGCAGTTGTGAGGACTTGGCCCTGTCATTGGCAGTACTGGGCAATGGCCACCAGGTCAAATCTCACCATGCATACATACTGACCACTCTCACACAATATGAAACTCACACCAACCTAACACACGCATACCTGCATATTGTACAAATGCTACAATCTATCCTGCTACATTGGCCACCTCAGGTAATCTTTGCTCCACTGGTATCATACCTACACATACATGTTACTACATTTCTACATAAGATTGCGGGGGCACACCAGACTGTTACTACATTTCTACATAGGATTGGGGGGGCACACTTGACTGTTTCTACATTTCTACATAAGATTGGGGGGGCACATCTGACTGTTACAACATGTCTACAACAGATTGGGGGCACACCTGACTGTTTCTACATTTCTACATAGGATTGTGGGGGCACACCTGACTGTTTCTACATTCCTACATATGACTGGGGGGACACACCTGACTGCTTCTACATTTCTACATAGGATTAGGGGGTACACCTGACTGTTACAATGTGTCTACATCAGACTGGGGGGCACACCTGATACTTGTATACATTTGCTATGACTGTACTGGTATATCAGGTACTCCATTTCATTCTGTATTCTAACCTATCATGCTGACTAGAGGCATCTCGGTGTACTACAGGTCTTAGGTTTGATTGACCTACATATCAGTTTCTCACTTCTCACCCTTCAGAACTAACATCTCACTGCCTGAACTGATGTAGTCTGTCTGCGTAGGCCTGGGGGGAGGTTACCAATAGCCATTAATCAGTGGCCTTAGCACAGCCTTTGTGTTTGTCTACACCTGTCCTGCTGGCTGAGACTGTTGTTGGGTGTGTGAGCCTCCCTGACTGGCATTTGTGTGTCATATGGACACATGTGGCCCAGCACATTTCCTGCAGTGGGCTTTGTCACCATGTGTAGTACTGGCAACTGTGGTGACACCAGTATTTGTTACAGATCTCATGCTGCCACTATAGGTTTCTACTATCTGCTGGCATCCTATTCAGCCACCCAATTCCCTTGCATGCTCACATCCATACCATAGATACAAGTAACAACACATACTACTCCATTTGGCAGTTGGTAAGAAGAGTGTCTTACCTTGTGTATGTGCCAATATTGAGGATGGTGCTGGAGGGCTGCCCATGTCAGATGTACATAGAACACTCTCTATACACCGTTGAGCACGGGTAGTGTCATGTTTGGTATCCCTTTTACTGCTTTGCGAGTCAGGGAGAGATGTCATTCCCTGTGTCCTTACTGTGTCAGTGTATCTGCTATGCATTGCCTCTTTGCCATGGCCAGGTCATACTGGGCACGCCTCCTTCTGTCTACTGGGGTAGACTCAGGTTGTTCCTCCTCTGAGTCACTCTGTGCATGTGTAGGCCTTGGCAATGATGGGGGTCTGTGTGGCCCTGCGCCGTGCTGTTCCTGCTGCAGCTGTTTCCAGAGTATCATATTGTGTAGCATGGCACATACGATGCCAATTTGAGTACATGTATCTGGTGAGTATGGCAAGGCTTCACTGGATGTGTCCAGGCACTGGAACCATGACTTGAGCATCCCAAACACATACTCTATTATAATTCTTGTCTGTGCGTGTGCCTCATTATGGATTTCTTGTTTGGGTGTGTGTGCATTTCTGATGGGTGTCATCAGCCATGGCTCCAATCCATAACGAGCATCCACCACTAGGTGACCGTAAGGGATGTGTCCATTGGAAAATCTCTGGTACAGCTGCATCAGATGCCAGATGTGGGAATCATGGTAGCTTCCAGGGCAGCAAGCACACACATTCATTATAATGCCCTGGGCATCACACACAACCTGGAAGTTAATGGCGTGGAAGCCCTTGCGGTTGATGTAGACCCTACACTGCTCATTGGGTGGTGCTTTCTTGTGTATGTGCATGCAGTCTATAGTAACCACTACCTCAAAGTATTCTGCTATTTGGTGGAAGAGACACATGTTGCTGGCCAATGCCTCACAGGTGTTGGGGAAATATACATGCTCACTGGCATGTGCTGACATGACATCCAGGAACTGGTGGAGTACCCAGGATGCTGATGCCTGTGAGATCCCCATGATATCCCCAGTTGGTCTTTGGGAGGTACCTGTGGCTAGTATTCTTAGGCCTACACATACCTTGGTATCCACTGGGATGGGTTCCCCTCTGTTAGTTCTGTGTGTCAGACATGGCCGGCACAGCTCAACAATTTCCTGTAGGAGGTCCCTGTCTACCCTATAGTGCTCCCCTATCTCCAGCTCATGTAGCCCCTGGCAGGTTACCCTGGGCCTGTACATTCTTCTCTGTCTCCTCACAGTGGGCTGTTTGACAGCATTCTCATCCTCATCACCGTCATTCTCTTCCACATGTTGATGTATGAAAACTACTGCAGCCCTTATCATTTTGTTGTTTTTGTTTGTTAAAATTTCCCCACTTGTATACACCGGTTGTGTAGACTATGTGGGAAAAAACAGAGTGAAAGGTGTTTGGATAATTTATAATAGTGTTCTGGGCTGGGCAGGTCTGCTGCCTGTGTAATTGGCTGATTCTGATACATTTCACCTGCAAGCTATGCTAGTTCTCCTTGATTACCTTCCTACTACTGTTTTTCTTTCCCATTGCTTCCTGCTTAAGCCCGGGGGTGCACCATGCAAACACAGTGTTCAAATGTGCACAGAGCTGCTATTTCCTGGTTTACTTTTTTTTCCCCTTTAAAACTTGGTGCGTGGCACACACACCCACATAGGCAATGTAAAGAGTGCTAGGCATCCTCAGACACATCCCCTTGCTTAGCTCTGCTAAGCTAAGGGAAAACCCGAGCCACAGGACTCCAGTCTGCTTACAGTATGCCTGACACCCCCGAACCATGATGTCCTTTGTGGACAAAGTAGCACAGTGATCTCCATGGCACGTCCTATAACTGCGTAATACTGTAGTGTAATATGCTAATTAGGTTGGAGTTCTATTCCCTGATATGACAAGTGTAAAAGTATGTGTTTGTTTCTCTGTGTAGCAATCAATGCTTTTTATGCCAGTCACACTCACTACAATGTCAAATGCCCTACTTTGGCAGGGCTGCTGATGTCATTCACTTTGAAATACACCTTTGGGAAAGAAGTAGTCTAATAAGCTTTGTGGAGTGTCCTAGAAATGCGCAGTGGTATAGTGTGATATACTAGCTCTGTAAGAGTTCTATTCCCGGACATGACAAGAGTAGATGTTCGTCTGTGTAAAGATCAATGCTTTTTAGGCCAGTCACACTCACTACAATGTTAAATGCCCTACTTTGTCAAGCCTGCTGATGTCATTCACTTTGAAATACACCTTAGGGGAAAAAATAGCCCACTAATTTCTGTGGCGCATCCTATAACTGCATAATGCTGTAGTGTGCTATACTACTTAGGAAGGAGTTCTATTCCCAGACATGAAAAATGTAGAAGGTTGTGTGTGTATTTTTGTCTGTGTAGGGAGCAATGCTTTTGAGGCCATTCACAGTCACTACATCCTCCATTGCCCTTCTTTAGCAAGTCTGCTGATGTCATTCACTTTGAAATACACCTTTGGGGAAGGAGTAGCTCAGTAATCTCCATGGCATGTGGTATAACTGCATAATGCTGTAGTGTGATGTACTCATGAGGTCTAATCCCAGACATGGACACTGGGAGACTTTGTGTGTGTGTGTGTGTGTGTGTGTGTGTGTTTGTCATTAGTATCCTGTGTGGAGGTGGCTGTGAGAGTGTAACAACTGGACTCATTGTGGAGTGGGTTTTGCAAATTTCTTATATGGTGGGCTTATTATATGTCACAATGTCCACCTTACAAGGATAACAGATGACAAACAGCAGAGAGGCTTGGGTAGACAATCCATACCACTACATGTGACATCAAGGACTAACAAACAATATAGGCAACCCTTGTATTTCCCAGAGAACACTCCACACCAATGTCTCATACACAAACACACTCGGCTTTGCAACAACCACAATGTTGGTAGTTCCCTGCATATGCAGTGGACTACTGAGGGCATGGCACCCTGTCCCATCCCTATAATAGGCACATAACTGCATACAGTGCTGCTTCACTATGTTCCCCATTGGACATCTGCAACAACTGTAGAGCCAGCAAATGTAACCCACAAAGGACATACCATGCCTTATACACATGCCCTGTATGTACAGATGCCACTGCCACCAGGGAATACCTGTATCATGCGGTCAGTGTAGGTGCAGGTTCAACATGGTGTTCATTGTCAGTTCTCACCACATGAGGCCAGGAATGGCACACCTGATGATAACAATCTGTATATACAATATGCCCCAGACACCTCAGGTACACTTCCACATGTCACATAACATGCATGTGGGATGTGTGCACATCCCAGACACTGTCCATGTCATGGACTATAGAACACATACATGGCAAGCATTGCACAGCACTGGCCACCAACAATAGTAACCCATATGACTGGATGGTGAATACAACACCCACCTGTGTGGGCCAATCCAGACACTACACCACTGAGCCCACAGCAGACCATTGTCATGTGGCCTGATGCCAAGGTATACCCTTTACATAGCCTTGTACAGCCTTCTGGCACAATCAATCACTACACACCTGTGAAGCAATGCCCCCAGGCACGTCTGTACTGCCAGCCTGTATCTTTGAGTGTACGGAGTATAACGATTTGAATGCCATTCACACTCACTACACCTTCCATTTCCCTACTGAAGCTGAAGCATGCCTTCTGATGTCAGACACTCTGGCATACCCTTTGCTATATATCATCCTGATAACCCCTGTGGTGCATGTGATACCTGGATTTTACTGTATTGTGGCAATCTAGCTAGTTAGGAAGTCTAAGCCTGACCCCGCCAACTGTGATAATGTGTGTAAGTCCATAAGAGAGTGTGGCTGTGTCAACCTTGACACCTGTTCATGTGGACAGCCACGTGTACTACACCTATCTTATCCCTCCTTATCACTGTTGTGGATGTCACTCACCATCGAAAATACCTATGGACAGCTCCCCAATATATAATCTCTGTGGTGCATGCAATAACTGCATAGACATGTGATAGCAATACATAGTCAGTCAGGCATTTGAAACCCTGTACTAGTAAGTGTGTAACACAAACATGCTTAGATTTTACTCTCCCACCCCCTCCCTGTCTTACATTGTCTCTGTCTGTCTCTCTCACCCCTTCTCTGGTGGATGTAGAGAAGTACACCTGCTTTGCTTAGGCAGCAGCTTGTGTTTTGTAAGGGATGCTCATGATCAGCTGATGGCCTCTGAATGAATTACAGTCCCCCACTAGCTGATTGCATATGCGACAGCTGTGGTAACATTCCCATAGCCAATTGCATGGAAACACACTCCTATAACTAGAAACATCATCTGGGTGTTAGCCCTTTTCATTCACTGTGAGCAGGACTTCATGTCATTGTTTGGCAAACAGCATCTGAGATGGTAGTGGGGCTATACCTCTAACAACATGCACTGTGGAGACAGGCCAACATACAGGAGGGGGATGTTCCAGACATGACTACAGCATGTAAGTGTTGCTCTTCTGCCTTTGGAGTAATGTTGGTTTAACAGGGTTTGTGTAGATATGGCTGGTCTACATGATTTAATACCTGTCATGATAGTGTTATGTGTTTGAGGGAACACCCAACTGTAGGATTATCTGCAGACTAGCCAGTGTTTAGAGTCTTATGTGTCTTGTGTTACTCAGAGTTCACCTATCTTAGAACTGCAGAAGCATTTTCTGAGGATTGCAATCAGTACATGGTGACAGCTATGACAGTTACTGACTTCATATCCCTCATAAGATATATGTCACAACAAACCCTGTTACAGCAGTAAATGTATGAAGGTATCCCAGCAACATGCCAATATTGGCCCAGTGTTTGTGGCTCCAACCACAAGTCTGTCAACCTTTGTAGATATGTCATGCAGTAAGAGGTGCATATGTTATGTACACCATTATGTATTGACATCATACCTGATGACAAACCAGTCAGATATTAGACTGCTAGACATGTTATGTATATTAGGGGTTATTTCTGAGAACATAACCTAGGCATTCTGTGGTTGTGTGTACAGTAGTGGGGTCTGTGTACTTATGGCGATTGTTGACAGTATGTGTATTACGCATACATACCTTGGCCTGTGTACAGACTGTGGTAGATGTCATTGTTCCTGGTCCTGTTCTATCTGATGTTACATGTTGCTACAGTGTATGGTACCCTATCGGCTCACATGTTTGTAGGGCCAAGCACACACATGTCCCATACCACCAATAGGCATTGGACCACATTGTGTAGTGACCCAGTATATGTAGGGTTAGTGTGTGAGTGGCAAATATGAGGATAGTGTTGATCAGACAGTTCATATAGTGTAATATTAAGCCTGCGTACCATATGTGGCTGTGGCTGTATTTGCAATGGTTGTGGGTATGCACTTTCCCACAGGTGTCTGTAACTCTGTGCTGTGACATGCCTGCAGAGACTGTTATATTTGCAGGTACTTGTGCATTCCCCCATATGAAATGTAGGCCAGTGTTGTGGCAGTCTGCGTGTAGATTACACAGTGCTTTGTTACATGCCTAGAAGCTTAGTGTGATTACCCAGTGTGATGTCATGTCCAGATATTTGCAAGATGTACTGCTGCCGTGCCACCATAACTGTTGTGTATTTCTGACAAAGCTGTGAGATGCTGTACAGATGTATGTCACTAACTATTAGGTAGTATGTGGCCATATGACCTCTGCACCACCAGTTATTATGTGTCAGGACAGGCAGGAGTGTGTGAATGCTTAAACTGTGTGGGCACATGTAGTCCAGTATTTACATGATATACCCATGTACATGGCTGTTAACATCCACATTGTCAGCCTTGGTTCACATGTCATGTTCTAAGGGGATCTGTGTATACCTCTGGACCGAACAGAGTGTGCCAGACTGTCCACACATATATTGGTTATATCTCTGCTGTAGTCCACAGGATCATTACTGTGCTATCAGTGGTACTGTACTATGCTGTCCTTATGATGTCTGTCAGTAACTGATGGCGTACATGTCAACAGCAGATGTAACCTCCCACAAACAACATGTCTGTTAAAACAATCCCAGTTACAGTAGCAACAGTCTACATATATACCTGCTATACATACATGATGTCCCCTTGCACTAAGAGGCTGAGACTATTCATGCTGACGTATGAATCTACTCCATGTTTTGGACATATGGTAAACATATATGTATATATATATATATATATATA
>NC_056728.1:1997409495-1997484495 GCF_019279795.1 Protopterus annectens | reverse complement strand
AGGATTCTGTGGTCTGGCCGTATTTTCCACAGGCCTGGGGGCTTTGAAGGATTCCACCTCGGTTTTGAGGAGTGTGAAATTTGCTTTAGAGAAGTTTTTCATGGTGGTTTTCTGGGCAGAGGGTGGAGTCGGGATGTGAATATCCAGTGAGATTAGTTTATGGTCTGATCTTACCAGTGAGGGATACACTTCTGGTCTGGAGCATAGAGTCCCCATGTTGGTGATGATCAGGTCCAGTATGTTTTCCCTTCTTGTGGGAGTGGTAACAAGTTGTTCCATAGCATTTGAGTTTATAAATTCTAGGAACCTTTGGGCTAGGGTGTTGGAGCTAGAGTAATGCTCCCAGTCTATGTTTGGGTAGTTGAAGTCGCCCAATATAATGGTGTTTGGAGAGACCTTCATATTTTCCAGTGTTCTCAGGAAGGCCGAGTGGGGTTCCTGGGTTTGGGAGGGTGGTCTGTAGCAGGCTATAAACTGGAAGGCAGTTTTACCCACTGTTAGTTGCACATGGATAGTCTCTGATGCTTCGTGCTTTGCCACCAACCTGGAGGTGTGGGTATCTTTGATGAATATCGATACTCCCCCTCCTTTTGTGGTTAGGTTTTGGGGCCAAACAGCATGGTATGAGGTATAACCTGGTAGTACTGGGGTGCTCTCAGGAGCCCTGAACCAGGTTTCTGTTACTGCACAGATATCAATGTTCTCCATGCCAAGGAGAGTTTTGAGTGTGTGCATCTTGAGGTTTAGACTTCTGGCGTTGAGTAGCATTACTCTTAGTTTCTTATCCCTTGTGATACCTATGGAGGCTGGTTTGTCTTTTGAGCCTTGCCTAAAAAGGCACTATGGGGTAGCAAGAGCCTTTGCCAATATCCGAAGCCCAGGGTGACAGGTGCAAGCCATCCCTAGCGAAGCATCATGGCTTGTCGAGCATATCATCCCAAGCTGACAGGCATTGGATCCCCTTTGAATGACACCAGTACTTAAGCCAATTGTTGAAATTGATCATCTTGTCTTCATATTGTGGCATCATTCTTGGTGAGGGTAAGATGCTACTCAAGGTCAGGGTCATACCGGCCTGGGCTACATGCTCAGAGAGCTCCTTTATGTCTCTTTTCATGTAGTCCAGGGAGGTGCGTCTCAGGTCATTCACACCAGCATGGACAATGACTGAGTCATATTTGTACTTGCCTTGGAATGACCTGAGTGCTTGTGTTATGTGGCGGATCCTAGCGCCAACATGCTGCTCACCATGATCCTCTCCTTGTTCAGCCTGGTGAGTGGGACGTCAGTGTGCCTGACGATAGAGTCACCTATTACAAGTGTATCAGGTGTGTTGTTTAGTCTTAAGGGCTGTGACTGTTTGGCACACTGGCTTTGTGAGATATGTGTTGCACGTGTTTTGTTTTGGGGTAGCGGTTGCTTGGGTGTCTGCTTTGGAGGTCTCTGCTGCTTAGGCAGATCTTTATTTAGAGCCTCTGAGTATGTTTTTGTGTGATTATGTGTTTGGTTTGCTGTCGTGGTAGGTCTATGTGAGACTGGAATTGTAGTGAGTGTGGTTTCCTTCTCCTGTTGACTGGTTATGCCAGTACTGAGTTGAGAGAGCTTAGCCTCCAGTTTGGCTATATGGTTGCATCTCTCACATGTGTTGGAATTTGTTGGGAGGAGGAGAGGGTTGTCTGTGTACATGAGGCAGTTGTAACATTGCCTCAAGATTCCCAGATTCACCAGCTGGACCAGAGAGGAGATTGACAATTGACCTTTGGACATGCTAGAATAATATTGGGAATTCCTTAATAATTGAAAACAAGGGCCAGTGGGGAGTGAGGGTGTAGTGCTTTTAATTTTTAGTGCTGACTTATATAATTGCTTTAGTGAGCAAATGCCAGCTAACTTAAGTGCAATGTGTTACAGGTAACTTAAATGCAAAAACAACAAACAGTAACTTTCTTTCAAGTGAAACAAGGAAATAAGTACAGTAAGCAATGCAGATATCACTAGTGATCCACAGAAGTGCTGAGAAGCCGCGTATTAGGTGGAATTAGCATTCCAGGAAAATAACAAGCAAACAAACAACAAGCATATAAACAAAGCTAGATTCAGCAGGCCTGGATCTAGTCTATGCTACAGCAAACAAGGTGTACCAATTTCAGTAAGATACAGTTCAAATATTCAGGCACTATAAACCTTTAACCAGAAATTCCCAGCTCAGAAGGGCAGAGTCCAGCCTCTTCTCCCACAAGAGTGCAGACCACGAACCTTCTTAATGTAAAATAACTGGCCTGAAGCCCAAGTTCTTAAACCAGAACTAATACACTTTAAGAATAACAGACACTGGGCTCTCAATCAGCAGTTCCCAACTTAGAAGGATGAAAGCTACCTGTCCTGCCACCACAGTGCATGCCACAAACCTTCCTAATGTAAAACAACTGGTCTGAAGCCCAAGTGCTTAATTCAAAAGACTTAGAATGATAGCTACACTTTAATCAAGTTACTACCAAGCAGTAATAAATACAATTGAATACTTTAGAGAATGCCTGGAATAGTGCTCAAGTTACACAAACAAAGCTAGATCCAGCAGGCCCGAATCCAGTCTATGCCACAGCAAACAAGGCGCACCAACTTCAGTAAGAAGCAGTTCAGATATGCATGCACTATTAAGCCTTTAACCAGAAATTCCCAGCTCAGAAGGGCAGAGTCCAGCCTCTCCTCACACAAGAGTGCAGACCACGAACCCTCTTAATGTAAAATAACTGGCCTGAAAGCCCAAGTGCTTAAACCAGAATTAATACACTTTTAGAATAACAGACACTGAGCCCTCAATCAGCAGTTCCCAACCTAGAAGGATGTAAGCTACTTGTTCTGCCACTACAGTGCAGACCACAAACCCTCTCAGTGAAAACAACTGGTCCGAAGCCCAAGTGTTTAAACCAAAAGGCTTAGAATGAGTTACACCAAGCAGTAATAAATACAATTGAGTACTTTTAAGATGATGCAAAAGTAAAATAAAGTAGGTAGAAACACAAGTACAGTAAAAGCAGAAGAAATTTTTTTTTTCTGAACAAGCGCTGAGATCAAAGAAACAGATTTGAGTGCTGAAACTAGAAAACGGGCTAGTTATAAGAAAAAAAAACTAAGCTAGAAGGCTTCCCTCCAACACAGAAGGGCTTGGGGGCTCAAAAGCCTACAAATAGTCTATACCACTTAACAGAAAAGGCAGGAAACAAGCTTAATTTTTCCCAAATGCTCTCTTTGTACACAGTAGGAGTGCCTGAAATCAGAATATGATCTCACTGCACTCAGTTGAGTGAGCAAATGAGATGGGCCCAGAAGGAGTATCCAAACACAAATTTACAAGAGGGGCGGGCAGTTTTAAGGCCACTAAGATTAACACCAAAACAAAAACAGGGAGAGTGGGACTAAATGAAGAGCAGAGTCAAAACTTCCAGTTCAGTTAATATTCCTGCAACACAGTTAAAATTAATTTAAATACTGTATTTTTCGGAAGAAAGAAGTGCAGATAAAGGTACTTAAATTCTCTTATACATCCAGTTGAATACAGCAAGTTCTTAGCCGGCCAAAGCTGAGGTTTTTAAGCAGAAAATATTTCACACTGTACCACTTAAATAGGCAAGGACAGGAAATCAAAGAATGTGGCTACCACCACACCTGTAATTACTAGCAAATAACAAAATTCAGCAAACACTGACTAACTTCCAGTTCAGTTAATATTCCTGCAACACAGTTAAAATCAATTTAAATACTGTATTTTTTGAAAAAAAGTGCAGACAAAGGTACTTAAATTCTCTTATACGTCCAGTTGAATACAACAAGTTCTTAGCCGGCCAAAGCTGAGGTTTTTAAGCAGAAAATATTTCACACTGTACCACTTAAATAGGCAAGGACAGGAAATCAAAGAATGTGGCTACCCCACACCTGTAATTACTAGCAAATAACAAAATTCAACAAACACTGACTAACTTCCAGTTCAGTTAATATTCCTGCAACACACAGTTAAAATCAATTTAAATACTGTATTTTTGAAAAAAAGTGCAGATAAAGGTATAAATTCTTATGTCCAGTTGAATACAGCAAGTTCTTAGCCGGCCAAAGCTGAGGATTTTAAGCAGAAAATATTTCACACTGTACCACTTAAATAGGCAAGGACAGGAAATCAAAGAATGTGGCTACCCCCACACCTGTAATTACTAGCAAATAACAAAATTCAGCAAACACTGACTAACTTCCAGTTCAGTTAATATTCCTGCAACACAGTTAAAATCAATTTAAATACTGTATTTTTTTGAAAACAAAGGTGCAGATAAAGGTACTTAAATTCTCTTATACGTCCAGTTGAATACAACAAGTTCTTAGCTGGCCAAAGCTGAGGTTTTTAAGCAGAAAATATTTCACACTGTTCCACTTAAATAGGCAAGGACAGGAAATCAAAGAATGTGGCTACCCCCACACCTGTAATTACTAGCAAATAACAAAATTCAGCAAACACTGACTAACTTCCAGTTCAGTTAATATTCCTGTAACACAGTTAAAATCAATTTAAATACTGTATTTTTTTGAAAAAAGTGCAGATAAAGGTACTTAAATTCTCTTATACGTCCAGTTGAATACAACAAGTTCTTAGCTGGCCAAAGCTGAGGATTTAAGCAGAAAATATTTCACACTGTACCACTTAAATAGGCAAGGACAGGAAATCAAAGAATGTGGCTACCCCACACCTGTAATTACTAGCAAATAACAAAATTCAGCAAACACTGACTAACTTCCAGTTCAGTTAATATTCCTGCAACACAGTTAAAATCAATTTAAATACTGTATTTTTTTGAAAAAAAAGTGCAGGTAAAGGTACTTAAATTCTCTTATACATCCAGTTGAATACAGCAAGTTCTTAGCCGGCCAAAGCTGAGGTTTTTAAGCTCTATATATATATATATATATATATATATATATATATATATATATATACACACACACACACACAGACAGATCTATAAATGGCTACATATATGATGCACTATACAAATGTGCATAAATACATATCTATGAATATATATGTGTATGTACAAGTAGACATATATCTACATATGTATATGTATATATGCATATCCTTGTCATGTGTAACCATTACTGTTGTGTATACCTTCCCAGATGTATCACATCGTATGCATCTGATATGTGTATATTTACAAGTAACAACATATGTGATGCAGCAGTAATATCACTAACGTACTATACAATTGTAGAAATCACAGCACTTGTTCAATACTATTCAATATATTTACTGACAGATGTATTGGAAAAACAGCAGCTGGCTTCACAGCTGTCATGGCCTAGTGGTTACCTACTGTGACTATAGTGTATAGGGTCATGGGTTCAATACCTGTAAGGGCTGTCTATTTTGTTGCTGGGGGGAACAAGGGCTGTTGGATACAGACTGGTAAAGCAGTTTTGAACAGCTTTAAGCGCATTTGTGTGAGTTTGTGTGAAGCTAAGCGGTGCTAAGGTATGGTTAAACGTATGGGCACTTACACCATGTAGGCTTTGCTTACCAGTATGCAAATCTGCTTAGTTGTTATATTGCAGCAATGCTGACACCTGTTAAGTATGGCTCAGCCCTGGTAACCTGTGCTCACATCCCCGTCTGATAACATAGCAGGGTAAAGACATCTGTAATAGGTGTATGTAATGTCATGTATATAACATGCGTCTATGTGCTGTCATTACAGTAGCAAGGGGTGTGAGTCTCCTGTCTGGGACACTTGAGTATATATGACCTGTACAACACTGTTATCCATGTGAATGTGTTACATACAAGGGTAGAATCCCAGGTTATGTGCAGTCACACTGGCATGTAGTGTATAATGATGTTACTACTGTTGACAGTGCTTTCCCAAGCAAGAGTAGATTGCTAATTGTAGCACTGGCAACAAGCACCCCTGAATGCATAGATGGACTCCGAGTCCTCACTGTCATGTTCCTGGTGTGTGAGCTGTATCACATTATATATTTCCTACTGGATTATGATCTGACATGTGGAAATTAACTGTAGACTACCGTCTGTACAGCACATGTCAGTGAAGGCTGCCAACATGTAGCAATGGCATACCTATCAGTGTCAGACGTCTATCTGTCAACACATTTATCCTATTGAAAATCTAGTTGGCGAGCTGATGTCTGTCAGACCCTGTACAGATGTGCAGATGTCAGGTATCCAGCTTGGATACGTACAGGTAACCTATGCTTGACTGACACTGACATGTCTGTCCAGCTGTGTTATAACTGGCATAGATAGGACACAACACCCTGTACACACCACGTGCCCTGGGTACCCCCACTACACTACCACAGTCAGCAGAATATGTTTGGGTACCGGTCTCCCAGACAGACACTAACTATGTTATGTAATACATGTTGCATGCTCCCCAGGCTAGTGAAAGTGGATAACGTATACATACTTAATCTAGAGTACTTTATAATAGTTTTCATTCTTACTCACAAACACTGGCTAATCTACAATGTATGTACTGTATCTGTCCACTATGTATTATTATACCTATGTTCCAAATTTTAGCTCTACACCACAAATCTATTAATTACCTTTATTTTAAATTAATATTTTTTTGTTTGTTCTCTCCACTGTAACGGTTGATGTGCCGCATACCACTGTAAAAACATGTCTCTTGTAATTTGTGTGTATACTGATCATGTCTAAATAACTAAATGTGTCTGTAATTTTTCTTTGTGGAGCTTTTCTCCCCAGGCCTCTGCTGAAAAAGAGCCTTTTTGGCTCAGTCAGACACCCCCAGTTAACAAATGTAAAATAAATAAAAATAAATAAATAAAAACTGGATCGTCTCACCGCCCATTTGCAGGAGGCACCCATATGATTGGCTGAAGCATGTCACTGTCACCCTGAGGGTCACCACAGTGGTGTTTGTAGATAGATTGCCTGTTGGCACATGGCAGATGGCATGATACCACTGTGCACCCATCCCCTACACTTCCCATCTCTCCATGGACAATATCCAGGTACACACCTATGAACACCTGCAGCAATGCACCTCAGTACTGACAAATGTGTAGATGTGCATTACTGAGGATATCAATGTCTGTGTGTTAGTACACCTGTAGTTGGGAATATCCTGAGGCCCTTCACACCTACTGCAACACCCATTGCCAGAGCTAGATGTGGCTGCTGCTGTACCAGGCATTACATGTACCTTGTTACGGTCCTCTCCCTAAGGGCTACCTGAGCCTTGCAGTACCAGCACAACATTGTTCTACAAATGGGTTGATAGACGTGGGATACCCACTGAGTTCTGGCAAGTGTGTGTATGTGTGCATGTGTGTATATATGTAGGGTACAACATTCCGAGGCCACATACTTCGATTACAATACACATTGCCACACAGTATTAGGGATAATGATGTTGCTGCCCATAGGAGAGGCATGACAGTGCATCGCCCTACTATGCCTGTGGCATGTGCATTAGATGCATATCCCTGTAGTAGCACTCTTGGGATGGACAAGGAGTTGTATTGCAGTCCTGGTCAATGTGTGATGGTGGGTATATCAGAGTGTCATCATGGGTTCCAGTGTGTACAATATCCACAGTGGGGTGTGGGTGCTGGGTATACTGTCATTACACCATGGTAGCCCCAGTACATGTCCCATGTACTACTGTATGGTGACCACTGTCACCATCAACCATACAGGTACCTGATAACACTAACCAGCCCAGTTATGCATCTGCTGTGTGCAGCTTACCTGTAACATACTGGACATACTGACAAGTTATTTAGCACTGATAGGCCCAGGTCTCTTGGATGTGTGTCTGACTGTTATGTGTTTGTTAATGTGTATATGATGGTATGTCACACTATGTATTGTCCATATACAACCATTACATCCCCCATTACCATACTGTACATGCCTGGGAATGTTCTGTATATAACATATAATCTGGAACACATCCCATCCTAAATGCTGTGTAGTGTGTGCAATTAAAGCCACACACATCAGTAGCACTACATACCTGGGTAGGGGTCTAGTCCCAGTGTTGCCAAGTAACAGTGTGCGTGTATGTGGAGGGATCTACTTCAGGTAGCTGAATATACATGTCCCAAGGGGTCATCTGTCCATGTGGCACAGACAGTAACTGTTGTACAGACCTGTGGCATGTGTTCAGCTGTACCCAGGACATGGCACAGCCATGGTGTCAACACAGTGCCATACTCCTTGTGAGATATGACAGCAGACCATACTCCTGCTGACTCATGTACACCTACAACACAAATGGATAGCATTATGGAAACCACAATCACTCAGTGTTATTAACAGCTATAATGCATCATGGCTGGTCAGCTACACTTCCTGACATGTAAGCATTAAACATTACTGCTGACAACATGTTACACAGCAGTACATTGGTACACTGTACTACAGTCACCATGTGCATCAGAACCATATAAGCCTATCTCTGCATCAATGTTATGGATGACAGGGATGTAGCACAGGTATCATCATATGCACAGGGTGTGTTGTTGGTTTGCCAGAGACCTAGGGTGGGCTATACATTTGACACCATGTGTGTGAGTGAGGGGTGCAAGTTACTGATATGGGCATGGTGATATGGTGTGTGTAGGTATGGGGTTGCCCTAGGTGTGAGTGTATTGTGTTTGGATATGCATGCACACAGTTCTGCCATGTGGTTGTCCTATACAGGTCTTTCTTGGACAGCTGCAGGCCATACCTGGCAGGGTGTGTAGTTCACCATCTCCATCCACAGACACGAGAACTGTGCCTGCTAGGGGTTCCACGGGCATGTCCATGAACAAGCCTCAATATGCTACTCGCCCCTGATGATGACATATGTCTGCGGGAACCAGGTCCCTCCTGGTACTGGCCAGGGCCATGTCCATGTGACCTGCTGTGGTGTGGTTTGGACAGTGCCCCGGCTGCACTGCTGGGGCTGGTACTGCCACTACAGGAGTGGATTGGTGTCCTTGCATGTCCACGTCGACTGCCACATATTGGTGTTGCTGGCCTATGTGCACATGGCTGTCGCACCTCTCCCAACACATTCTCTAGCACAGACAATCCACAGTCAATGAGGCCCACTATCTGACCCAACCATCTATCCATGACCTCTGTATATTCATGGTGGGCACCTGCAAGATCACGCATGTTGTCACTTACAGATGAAAAAGCAGCTCTCTGCAGCCTCAGACCCTGTCTGGTGTACCATTCCATACATGCCAGCACCTCTATGACATCCTGAAACATGCATCTGGTGGTACCAGATGTGGCACTTCTGCCAGGGGGACAATGACCAGCGGCCTTTCCATGAGCATCCCGGTACATATGCCTATGTGGTACCATGCCTGGCATCTGGCTATGTCTGCTGTGTCCAGCCATAGATACCACACTGTCCTGTGCACTGCCACCAACTGCCAACTGTCCCTCTGCTGTGGCCACTGGTGATGGGGTATGTACAGGCACTGTGACTGTGTCCGGGGATGGGGTGGATAACAGGGGGATGTCAAATGATGGCGCAGTTTCAGCCTCTGACAACCCAGCCTGTGCCTCAACACACCTATCATCATTTTCAGTGTCTGTATAGACACCAACATCAGATTGCATGCAGGAGGGACCCTGACCCACCTCGCCACCTGTGAGGGGAAAACAAGAAATGCACTTTAAGACCTGTACGTCATTGCTTAACAGTACACCCATACACACACACACACACACACACACACACACACACACACACACACACACACACACACACACACACACACACACTCAGGCATTCCACCATAATACCTACCTGTCCCTTTGTTTACAGACTGTTCCAAGTTTATTCACGTAAGTTCCTCATCCTGCATCACACTTGGAAATGTACACTCATTAATGCTAATCATTAACTTATCAGTCTTCTAATTACCTAGACAAGTGATCACATAACATGACCTGTTATTCCATTACCTCTTTGGCTTGATTGGAGTAGGTTTTACAAGGACTCACTGCTGTCACCCAGTGTTCACCAGACATTGTGAGCATGGCACCCATATGTTAGGGGCTACTACGGTCACTCAATGATGTCATGCACTGTTTTGTCATATGTACCTATTGCTCAGTAGATGCAAGATCTGTTGCTCAATCAATTTATTATGCAAACAACAGTAATATTTTGATACACTCACTGGTATTGTCTAGTAATTCCCCAATGCATCTGTAGAGCTCAGTACGTGGGTAGTCTTTCAACTTTCTGCTGATTGCAATGTTAACAGTATACCTGGTGTCTAGTTTCCCTCCCAATGCATGTTCCATGCTACAGACCTTATTATACTATCAGGTGTCCTGAGATTACATATCAGACATGTATTCCTAGTGTCTCATGTGTCAGTCCATGTCCACTTATTGCATAATTCCATAGGGAATTACTGATATATGAACAACCCCGCAATCACACATGTGCATACATGGACACCCACACAAAGATACACACACACACATACACACACACATCCTACATGCATCAATCCCCTCCACTCCACCAGATTGCACTTACAGACATAATAACCCCACCCACACACACACACACACACACACACACACACACACACACACACACACACACACACACACACACACACACACTTACACGTGAGGTTGCACAAAGATAGTAACACAGACCTCCAATTACCCATCTGTCAACATGCATAACATATGGTACTCAACAGCATGCGGTGCAGCTATAGTCAATCCATGCTAGCAGCGGTATACATGTGTGTGATGCATGGGCTGTGTTAGTAGGTGTTGTCCCTTCCCCTGGAAAACACTGTACCCATGTACACAGTAGTACTGTGCACCATACCTCACAGTTGCACACACCATTACTGAATGTGCATTACTGTGTCAGTTATGTCTGATGTAATGCTCACAGCCCCTATGTGTTTGTCTGACACATACTTGGGATAATATGTGGACAGATGTCATTTGTGAATGCCTGATGTCTGATTTATAGATGTCATAATCAGCGATGCATGTATGACCAATACGATACTATTACACTGACAACCATCAAACCTTACTGTGGCTATGGGGAGTGTACACATCCTTACTGATATGACGCCCTCTTCCTTGATATGCCATGGGACCACATTAATGCATATGTTAACATTACATGAGCCTGATAATTGACATATGTCCTGTCAGTCAAATACAGTGTCAAACTAATGTGTT
Source organism: Protopterus annectens (assembly GCF_019279795.1). Taxonomy (NCBI): domain Eukaryota; kingdom Metazoa; phylum Chordata; order Ceratodontiformes; family Protopteridae; genus Protopterus; species Protopterus annectens. Next base: position 1,997,473,229 of record NC_056728.1, on the reverse strand, counting down.
AGTTGTGTTGATGCTGATTGAGATGCATACACTTTGTGGGTGCATATGTGTGCACAGCCTTATCATGATGGTTTGTTGGGGTTTATATTATAATATCGAGGATTGAAAACATTGAACGCCATATGGTCCACACCATATGGTCGATGTCTTCAAATATCAAACTTATAAAAACAAAAACAAAAAAAGAAAAAGAAAAAAGTACCCTAACGAGTTTAAGCAGGGGGCGAGCCCCCCTGCACTCTCCACACCCCCCTGCTACTTAAATATACCAACTCCAAGACCGCACTACATTGCAGTAAATGGAAATCTCCTCTTACGGAAATTTACGTTTACAAGGTTGATGTGCACTTTAGCTATTCCGTGTCAACAATATCAGCTTTGATATTGTTGGCTTTCGAGAATATAAGATAGACCTGGTTTGTTGCACCTGCTATGTGTAGTACAGCAGTCAATATTCCTGGCAGAGGTATACTAGCATGTGCCATCTGCATTTGTCAATATATGGTCAGTCTGCCCTACACATGTCCCCAAACTCTGCATGATTGCAAGGTCAACTCATGTGCACATCCCTTGGAGTACACACACTACCATCACTATTGTTGTGGAGTCTGGGTTGCATCTGCTACACAGTTCCTGACCCTGACTGTGTGTAGATACAGCCATTCATAGCGTCCTTTGGATCCCTGCTGCAGTGCACGATTGTGTCATCATAACAACCCCTCCCCACCTTCAGATGGGTGCTTGACAACTATGACCTACACATGTGTGTCAGTTTGCAGTGTCCCAAACACTAAACACCACATATAACAGCCTAGTCCAGGCTAATGAATGGCAAACATACAGGTGTACACTGGCACCGGCACGGTACAGATGGGGATGGTGGGCCTGAGGTGGATGAGGTATTGGTTGTGTAACACATGTATCTTACGTGATACTGTCTGTAGGTTTCCAGCAGGGTCTTTGTACACCAGTACAGATTGCAATGCATGCATTTTGGGGACATCTTCTGTTATGCATACGCTACCTGTAGAGAGGCCTGGCTGATGTTTCCTGTTGTACAACTGTCACATCTGATTACCCTAACCCATAGGCCACATGTTTGCAGAGTCAAGGCAATTGCTGACATGGGCACTGCACAGTCAGTACCTGATAGGCATTCCTGCAAACCCCTCAGTGTTGTGACATGTTACTAGGCAGCCCGCATGACTGGTTTGCTACATGTGACATTATCAGTCTCGAATGGCCATCTGTTTAATTCCTACATCATTCCTGTCCCATACGTCCTTGCCACATAAATGACTGTCTGCACTGTTTGCCATGGTATATGCAATGGTGAGGTATGGTTACATGTCCAGCTCCTGGGTGCTACCTAATGGGTATGGGGCCCATGTCATGTCATGTAAGATATCTGCAAGCCACAGCTGCTTCTGATGCAGGTAAGTATGCACATTTGATGGCCATTTATCTTGGTCAGCAGCAAATATTGATGTGGCGTTGGGGATGTGTACTTGCTGGAGATTGGCTTTCCATGACAAATGCATGCAGTCAGTACCTCAACAGCTGCTTCCACTATATTTTATCTGGAGTGTGTACACACATATGCTTCCAGGGTTTGTGAAGGTATGTATTCCCCATATTTTTTGCCCTAACCTACAATTCCATGTTACACACTCATTGCTCATGTTGGGACCACATTGCAGGTTGTAACGGTTGTGGACTGCAGCATTATGATATGCTGTAGTGTAGATCTGTAACAGTTGCCATTGTAATACTGCTATATACACTGTTGTAGCACTGTATAAGGGTGATGTTTCACACATGTCCCTACTGTAGGCCATTTGTCCCACCATTATGTTCATCTCTCTGGACACATTTTGCAATGACAGGATGTTAGTTATATTGCAGGTGTCTGACATACCCTTCAGATACACCATCATGGTCCCCACTGTGATGCAGTGCAGTTAACAGTAACAATATGTGAACATGTACAGCATGCATTATGGATAGGTGTATTAAATGTGTGCATGGAATATGCCATAGCCATAACATGACCGGTGTATTGGCAAGCCTGAACAAAAACCATACTCACCAGCTAGAGACTGCTGCCTTAGAGGTATATCAGAGGGATATACATAAGTGTGTGAGAGATGTGATGTCAGTAGTCACAGCTGTGGCATTGCTACAGGGTGGGTGCAGGATTACCGTACATCAACAGTACAAGCTCACAATACTACAGCTTATGCACATCTGTTTATTACTACTTTGCAGCAACAGGCTATATATATGTCATCTCACATATGCATGATCTACCTGTAGAGATGCAGATGGATACACAACAGTGATCTACTGATGTGCCCTGTGGCCTTACCTGCATGCTCTTCTGCAGGTGTGTGGGTAGCACCCACCTCCACTATACTGTCCGCCAGTTGTGTGTTCAGGCGGGCTGGTGGCCCGAGGATGGCAAGGAAATCCTCAACATGTGTCATGGGGAATGGATGGCATGACCCCCTGTTGTGAGGTGATCCCCCCTTACTGCAGCAGCACGCTGATGGGCATTGCAAAGTAGGTCACTGCAATGATGCCGGACCTGCTCATAACTGCGGTTTTACATCGCTACATCATTTACCCTGTGGATAAGATCGTTCCACAGGGTGGTCCACTCCTGATGCTCATGGGCTGTTCTGCTGAACAACACCTGGTAGTGCTGCACCAGGTGTGTGATGATGACCTCATTTTCGTTCGCTGTATAAACAGGTAGTCTTTCACGTGACATCTTGCCTGAAAGACATAGAGATGGAAACAGGTCTGAGCAATGCATATAGCAAGGTTATTATAGTTCTTAATACACATCTCTGTCTCCCCCACACCATATCTGCAACAACAATCTGATCACGCAACTCAATAGGGATGGCTACAGAATGCCTACCATTGGGACATATATCATATTGGCCACACTTTGTGCTATGTGTTTGTAGTCATGTTCCCTGTGGGGACACAATCATTGCTGGCCTGATACAGACAATGTCACCTGCATGCCATTGTAGGGGCCACAATGGTTCCATATATGCATGTGGTCTGTTTGCTATGTGATTGCTGCACATCTTTTGTTTTGTGTTATTGGGGATATCTATGCATGCTGTTGGACATGATCCGGGAATGTGTGGACTATTACTATACAAACATATGTTCTATAACAATGACACAATAGCATGTTAAGGGAACAGTTGCTGGCAGAACCACCTCTCCCACCTCATCTGGCCATGTTACTAGGACACATCACATGTGGGACCCACCCTGGGGCCTCCTTATATACTGGTTCTGCACTACCTTTAGGTGGAACCACCTCAGGGGGTGGAGTCCCCCCCCCCCAGGAGCACACACAGACTTGATCCTGTCACTTGAGTTCAGGTCCAGGATCTGGTGCATTGGGAGCTCTATAGAGACTTGGGGGATGTGCTACAGCACATTGAGGCCCTCAGTACACACTCACAGGGTCCACATGCTCCTCCTGCACAGCCTCCAGTCCAGGCACCCTCAGGGCCATGAAGCTGATGTTGTGACTGGCAATGGGTGGGGGCCTTGTTCCCATTGATTCCATATGGGGCTCATGGGGCATCCACATCACAGATGACACTCCTCATCCAGGGTGTTTACACACCACACGTGTCGTATACCACCCCTGTAGGCTGTCTTCTCTATCTACCAACCCAACCCACCTCCAGAAATATACCTGCTATCCATCCCCAAATTCCCAATCCCACCTTTACAGACAAGGACAATGTGGTCCTGACAAGGGTTTCACATGTGACATAACCGTCCATGTTGCATGCACTTACTGCTGTATATATATGTGTGTATTGATATGTGTGATGTTCCCTCATACATAGCTACATAGCATACAGCACCGTGATGCAAAACTAGAGGACATGTATTTATATACATATGTGTGTGTGCGCTTGTATATATGTAGACATACACACACACACACACACACACAGATATATATACATATATATATATATATATATATATATATATATATATATATATATATATATGTGTGTGTGTGTGTGTGTAGATATACAGATATATAAATACATATAGGTGTCTGTATATCTGTATACATGCATGAATATATATATATATATATATATATATATATGTGTGTGTGTGTGTGTGTGTGTGTGCATGTGTGTGTGTGTGTGTGTGTAGATATACAGATATATAAATACATATAGGTGTCTGTATATCTGTATACATGCATGAATATATATATATATATATATATATATATATATATATATATATATATATATATATATATATATATATATATATATATATATATATATATATATATATATATATATGTATGTATATATATATATATATATATATATATATATATATATATATATGTATATGGGGTGCATTCAGACATCAGGTACGCACTCTCTAATTCTCCTTCCTCCACAGCTGCACTGTTTTGCCTTGCTACAACACAGACAGGTGCCACATGTGGACACACGGGGTTATATATAGGGGCAGATTCCAGGTAAGCATATTACACTGCTATGTGATTACTGCATGCTACATTACACGTGAACATGGGTGTCCTGCAAGTGGTAAGCTCTGGAACCTACATGTCCATCATAATGGTATTACTTCCACCACCAGCTATTGCCCACACTAATATACATTTTTTTCCATTACACAGAACACACTATAATGGCTTACATCTTGTCAGTCAGCACTGATCTGTACAGTTGACGGGTATGGCCCACTACCCACAGGGACATACACTATTGTCCATAGCAGTTGTTCAGCTGGACATCATCACAACAACAACACCTGATGGCACATATAAATCATTCCACATCATCTATCCCATTATTCTGGACCAAGTAATACATTCAGTTACATGCATATATACCTCACATACCTGTTGTGGGAATTATGTTCTGGCTAGTTTGCTGAATGTATTATTTGTTATTTGTTTTTTTTTTTGTTTGTTTTTTTTTTTGCTTTGGCTTTGCCTTTGCTTTCACACTTTCACTCTCTCTCTCTCTCTCTCTCTCTCTCTCTCTCTCTCCAGTAAATGGATTAAGCTGCTTTGAATTGATTGCAGCATGGATTTTGTAGGTGATGCACATGATCAATCAGTCAGTGTCCGCCAATCAGTGTCCGCCATATCCTGCCTGCATGCAGCTTGCTGTGTAGTACTTCCAATTACCACTGTCATGGCAACCCACTACTATAAATCCCTACATCATGTGGGCTTGGTCCCTTTACCTTTCCTGTATGGCTGACATCCTTCCTGTGTGTGGGCAGCAGTGTTACAGACAGCAGGTAGCAATACCTCTTACAAGAGGACTTGCAGATTCAGGCCAGCTACATATTTGTATAAGATTCCAGAACTACAGACCGAGTGTGAGTAGTTTTGTTATATGCATTGTATAGCACCAGTGTTACAGGGTTTGTGTGCACATACTAGTTTAACATGAAATGCAGTCTGTCTGCATAGCTCTCAACTGTGGGCCTATCCACATGATGGCCATAGGTATGTCTGTTATGTTTGACTGTCCACCACACAGGTCTTGTCTCAGATATATCACTGGCAGTGTGTGTGTTGAATGCTATCAGTACATGGCTACATCCATTTGTGTTTCTGACTTTATAATCCTAAGGGTATGTTGCAGACTATCCTGTAACACCAGCAACTTACTCAGTGTATGACAACACTATTTCACATATGAGCCTTTGTTCCGGCCTCTGTCCTTCACCTACATACCAGGTTTTGTCCATATGACATGCAGTAAGGGGTTATTATGTAGTGGCTTGTGATATATATATATATATATATATATATATATATATATATATATATATATATATATATATATATATATATATATATATATATATATATATATATATATATATATGCTTATATGTGTGTGTGTGTGTGTGTGTGTGTGTGTATCTCTGGAATGTTTATTGCTTCCAAATTGTACATTTCATATGCTAGCCAGACTGTACTGCATAATATGCTATTCATACCATCCTGATATCATGCAGGTGGGATGGATTACTGTTAACGTCTTGTGTCCATGTTGTGTAGGGTCCTGGGTATAAGACTTGCAACAGTTGGTATTGTATTGCAGGGCAGATCTGTTTCACTGTGGGGGAGGGGTGATATCAATACTTACTTAGCTTGGGCCCTCTCACCCGCATTAATGGTACCTTTGGTCATATATGCATTTGTTATGTTCTCTTTTATATCTATAGATACATATCTGTATACACACACACACACACACACATATATATATATATATATATATATATATATATATATATATATATATATATATATATATATATATATATATATATATACATACCACAAACATACATCTACATGTCTAAATATGTTTCCTGTACTGTTGAATGACTGAATGACTGTGCTGGATGAAATATGTGTGAAAACATCCAGGTTATGCATATCTGACATGGCTTAGTGGTAAATTGCTTTGCCTGTGGTGTGCAGGGTCCTGGGTTTGAGCCTTGCATAGGCTGTTTATTTTGTTGCTGGGAAGAACAAAAGCCATTGGATACAGAGTGATTAAGGCACTTTTAAGCAGTTGTAAGTGGATTAGCGTGGGTTTGCATGGAAGTGAGAACTACTAACTTCTGGTTACAGTTTCTTATACCGATCTAGCTTCTCAATTGCTTAACCTGTGTAGGCATTGCTTACCCCCGCTCTAATTTCTTTAAAAGAAATGAAAAAGGTTGATAGGAAAGCAATGAAAAGTGGCACAAAGAGGGAAATACAGTAGGGGAAATAGCTAGGGATGTGCAGGACAGGTGTAGGGAAGGTCCATAGCTGTCCATTTCTTCCACAGCAACAGCCATGCATATACACTGATTTGGAGGAAGAGTTGGACACTCATACCCCTGAGAGAGGGATGCGGACAACAATAATATGGTGTGAAGCCAACTAGACCAGATTACATGTGTTCACTGGACAAGTATGCGAAATGGAGAGCTATGTATGGGGTGAGATTTTTATTTTGGAACAGATCGCCCTTTTTTTCAGTTGAGAGTGGGATGTTGGGGAGGGATTGTAGGTATATTTGGGGAGGTAGGTTTGGTAGTATAACACACAAGACAGACAACACAGCATACAGGGTGGTATATGACACATGTGGGGGGTAAACACCTTAGATTGGGAGGAGTATTTTTAATTCGGAAGCCAATGAGCCACCTAGTGGAAACAGTGGAACTGAGGTCCCAACCCATGGGCAGTTAGCACTGCACCTGCATGGCCCCGAAGGTGGCTGTGCTGGTGGCTGTGTAGGATGGCTAGGCAGACACTCTAGTTTCACCACGTGGCCCTCAATCTAGTGTAGCAAATCTCCAAACTCCTGCAGAGCTAGCTATTCACCTCCCTGGACCTGGTGATGGGTGACAGTGTCCTCTCTGCTCCTGGTCCCGGGCGGGTGAGCTCCATCCCCTGAGGTGGTTCCACCCAAAGGTGATGCAGGACCAGCAGATGAGGAGGTACCAGGGTGGGCCTTAGATGTGATGGTGCCTAGTGCCACAGTCAGATGAGATGGGAGAGGTGGGTCCACTGGGACCGGCCTTCCCAAACATGCTATGGTGTTTCAATTTTACAACATATGTGGGTTAGTAATAGTTAACACATTCCAAGATTAGGTATAACAGCATGCATAGATATTCCTATTAACCCAAAACACCAGATATGGAGCAGTTGAATAGAAAACAAAACACATGCATATATGGAACCACAGTGGCCATTACAACAGCATTCAGGTACATTGATGGCAGCATGCCACCAATGTGGGAGTATTTCAACATGGCACATGCATAGAAACAAATTTAAATATTTACCAAACAATAGGGCATATGTCCCAAAAGTAGATTTAATGGAGCACATACCAATTGAGTTGTGTATTTAGTTTATTGCTGCAGATATGGTGAGGGGGAGAGATGTCAGTTAACAGCTAGTATATTCCTGTAGTTCTCATTACTTTCCTAGTCAGTGCTGTGATCTGTACCTTACAGGTTTTACTACACTACCCTATGGCCTTAGTTTGGACAGTGTTATGGATGTAGACAACTATATACATGAACTGAGTTTTGCCTGCAGCATACACCTCTTACCTGGTATACCTGTGGAGGTATTGTTCATTAACACTGCCCTACTATTTCTACACATATTCCCGGATTCCAGGTTGATGTTATGCACATACTTGTCCATCTCTTATTGCACACACTCTGGGCATGTCTTGATCACATGCAGTAAAACTGGGACACATTTTGACTATTGCCCTCATAAACCTTTGGTGAGTTGTACAATGACAGGTTTATTTTCATTGACATTTTCTAAATATGTATAGGCCTGACAGTCAGTTATATGACATTACATGCTGCCTACATGTCGGAGATTAGCACTCTGATATGCCTGGGGGACAGGGTAACAGACAGCAGATAAGGGCCAGTTAACTGGACATTCTGAACAATTCTGTACACTTGTGGGGTATGATTCTGCATACAGCCTACTACCACTCCCAGGATTCGAAACATGGCTGTGTCTACTAAAAAATAAAACAATGTCTATCACAGTTCAGTGTGCTATATAGATATTTCTGTGCATCACTTCTCTGATTTCTGATTATAAGTCTCCCATGGTTTTACAATCTGACCTTGCAATTACAACACTTTTATACAGGGTTTCCTAGACAGTTTATTTATGTAGCACAGTGTGGATGATAGTGATGAGTAGTAGCTTATTATTCAGAGCAACTGCAAAACCAACAATGACATACAATACCAGAGTAAACAGTACCAGTCCAGGATTTCAAACTTTTATTTCTAGGCACATTTTTCGTTTCTGACAGACCTGTGGGGGCAATGTTTGTTAGCACTACCTGAATGTTACCACACATATTACCAGATTCTACATTAGTATTATGCACATACATCTCACTCTGTTACTGCACACACTCTAGTCACAGCTTCAGAATATGAGGGTGGAGATGGGACATACTTGGCTTATTACTCTCATAACATTTTGGGGAGTTGCTAGTGACAGGTTTGTTCTTATAGATGTCTGGCAATCAGTTGTATGTCATTATTTGCTGCCTATACATCTGGGATCATCCCATTGATTTGCCAGGGGGACAGGGTGACAGCCAGCGGATATGGGCCAATCAACTGGACATATCAGTACAGTTGTGGGGTATGATTCTGCATACAGCTTACTACCATTCCCAGGATTCGAACCATGGTTGTTTGTGCTAAACATACAACAGTTTACATCTCAGTTGAGTGTGCTGTTTGGATTATGGTGTCAATCTTTTCACTGTTTTCTATCTAAGTCTCTATCAGTTGTACAATATGACCTCTTGTGATTACAACAGTCATAAACAGAGATTCCTACACATTTTATTTATGTAGCACAGTGTGGGTAACAGTGCTTAATACAACAGTACTATTAAGAGATTGCAACTCTACATTACCATATGATACCAGAGTAAACACATACAGTCCAGCAGTTAGACCTTTATTGTCCGGCTGTTAAACATTTATTTACATACAACCTATAAGAGACTCTTCCTGAAATATTCTCTGGTGTATTGTGTACATGCCTTACACAATACAGGTTTTATACTGGCAATTAACTTACTACTACTTTTAGATTTATTTCTTATGACAGTACATGCAAAAATATTACTAACCTGCCTCACGATGCAACCACTGCAATCTACATGCATGGGCTTCCCAGTTCGCAGCCCGCTCATCTGCCACTGTCAAAGACATAAGAGGAATATTTAGCTGTATCTATCTATAATATACATGAACTGGAATTTATTAAAGAGGTAGTGGACTGATACACATGGCTGGGACATCCTCCATCCTCCTAGCCTCTTGGATCTACTGATTCAAGAGATCCCCCTTTCTCCACTTCAGGTCAGCATAGTGATGCCTGACCTGCTCACCAGTTTGAGATATGCCAGTGACACTGGTGAGGTCACGGGCGAGATGGTACCAGGCTTCAACTTTATACTGGGAACACTGGTACTGACCCTGCATCAGTCTCTGGTTATGGTCTTTAAAATGGAGTCCTGCCATGACTTTGGACTCCTGGATGCCCCAGCGCTGCACCCAAAAGGGCACTTCCTCTCCCATACCAGTCATAGTGCCTACAGGAGGAAGCTGCAACCACTTATGAGATGTATTCCCACTTGATGGGTTTAAATAGGGCCGATTTCCTGCACTTTGCTGTGATTGAACAGTTTTGAAAATGCTAAGCTATGGGCAAACCTGCTTAACTAATGTTGGCATTGTTTAAAGGTGTATGCCAATGGGCAAACTGATTTAGCTGGCCTACACATTGCTTACACCTAGTAAGCAGGGCTGTGCATAGCTTAGTGTTGCTTAGATTTTAATTTGCATATTATTTGCTGTTTGGCATTGATTTATTATTCATTTTTATTATATATATGTTTGGTATCCATGATTCATGTGTACGTACACTGCATGGGATCCTTGTGTTTATTATGGGATTTCAACACTTTATCACAATGACACCTGTACTTAATGCAGTACACTAGTTCACATATTTATGTTATGTAGTAGGTTATACACCATAAAACTGTATATACATTCCTGTCACATGTTAAGTTTAATATTCCTATAGTGATGATCTGGTTGTTGATACCTCACTCCTATGTACTGTTATAATGGCTTAGTGATTAACTTCTGTGACTCTAATGTGTAGGGTCCTAGGTTCAGGACCTGCAAGGGCTATTTATTTTGTTTCTGGCCAGAACAGTGGCTGTTGAATACAGAGTGATTAAGGCACTTTTAAGAAATTGTAAGTGGGTTTGACGGGTTTGCGCCAAGGTAAACAGTGCTATCATCTGGTTAAATATGGTTACAGAGAGTTAGCTTAAATATGGCTTAACCTGTGTGTGCAGTGCTTACCCCCATGCAAATGGGCTTAAACCCACTTACTGCTGCTTAAATATGCTTACTCTTGCTTAATAGTGCTTATTCCTGCTTACCCCCGCACTAATTTAGACAGTAATGTAAAATGATTATTGGAAGGTGGTAGATTTGGACAGTCTGTGGATTTATTATTCATTATACGTTGTACCTTTGATTTGTACCCCTGATTCATGTGTGCATATATTTTATGGGGGACTTGTGTTTATCTGTGGATTTTACAACATTATGAAAATGACACCTCACATCTGCATTTAATGCAATACTCCAGTTCACAAATATATGTTATTTAGTAGGTTATGCAACAAAAAATATTGTTCATAAAGTGATTTGACATGGAAAATGTAATATATTGGAATGAGACTTGAGCCGGGAATGACTGTTCGTAAGGTGAATGCTCTGTCCCCTACAGTATTGCAGTACAGTTTCATTTGCATATATCTTGATATTTATCCTCTTGTGCCATTTAAGCTGCAGTATACGTAGTTAAGCAATGGGCAAACCCGCGCACCTACAGTTAAAATTTATCTGTTTGATAAAAAAATAAACTTGTTTATATTATTATATTTTAAATATTGCTCTTATAAACCTGGGGGAATGTTGCTGGGGGTATGCAACCACCTATGAGCAGTTTTGCTCATTGTTATTGCTAAACTGTTGTTCTTGATTGCAGAGGTATGTATATTCTGAGAACTCTGCTCTCAGACATGCCCCCTGCACTCGTACATGCTCCGTGTCCATTTAGGAGCTCAGGCAGTGCGCCTTCATTAATATGCATGGCGCGTTGCCGTGCTGCTCCTAAACAGTCGCTTCCATGCAGGACTAAGCTAGTCCTGCATGGAAGATTAGTGAATCCAGGGGATTGTTTGTGTTCCTAAATAAATTACTGTTAAGTTTTACCACTATTCATGTGCAGTGATCATAGGGTTATAAAGGTGAATTATTTGCTAGATAATTATTCCAAACTGAGATATAATCCGATGCACAGAAGACTAATAACAGATTATATGGAAGCAAAACAGTCATTATGTAAAATTAATTGGAGTCATGCATGCAGTGGAAAAACTGCAGAAGAAAGTTTTGAAAGAAAAATTGTTTAAATGCAAACAATCAAAACAATATTTAACATCAGGATCTATGCACACAACTTCAGGAGGATATGTTTCCATAAGAACAAGATGCCTGATTAAGATGAGAGATAAAAAATAAAAATAAAAAAATTGAAAAGAGTTCAAACTATGACTTTAAAAAATGAAATTAACAAACTGGGCAGAAGATTAAGCATAGTGTGAAAAAAATCAAGAAAAATATGAAGAAAATTTATTTAACGATATTCGGCATAATAGGAAACCATTTTATAGACGTATAAGATGTGGTAAATATGTACAATTCGATAAACAATGTGTATATTCTAACATATATTCTCAGACATGACAGATTATAGATATATTTACACATCTTACACAAGGCAGTTTGTCTCCACAAAGCAGGTGACAAATTGTTCTAGTGACATCCAGGTATCCTCAGATACTGAAAACAAATTAGATTACATTGAAAAAGAACTACTCATACTGGATCCAAATAAAGCACATAGAGGAGACAGAATTAGTAATAATGACCAGAGAACACTTTGGCATGAAGTTACAGTGCATTATATTCATTATTCGCTAGGTCACATAAATAAATGGAGATTCCTCAAGATTGGATACATGTACTTGTTAAACATTTCTTTAAGGAAAATGGAAGTAGGACAAACCCATACTTACACAGACTGATACATTTACTTTTGTGTTGTGGAAAATAATGGAGAAGGTTGCATTCAATGACTTATTTTCAGAATTGGAAAGGTTGTGACTTAAAACTATATATCAGCATACATATATTGAAATTAGATCTATCGCCCACAATATAGTAACAGCTATGAATGAGAAATTGTGCTGTAATGTAATTTATATAGATTTAACTTCAGCATTTGATAGGGTCATACACAAAACACTGATTAATAAATTAGCACAGCTAGACATTGATGCACTCATGATAAGATGTATAGCTATATGGCTTACAAATAGAACATAGCAGGTGTGTACAAGAACTAGACTGGTGAAATTCAAGATTATAGTCAGTGAGTCCCGTAAGCCTCTGTCTTAGGCCCGTACTTATTTAGATTGTATGTTTCAGATCTATCTTTTTAATCTTAGGTGTTTGACAGTCTGTATGCAGATGACGTGAAAATTGATAAACTGATTACATGTGTTACAGATAAAGCATGCTTGCAAAATAACTTGACTAAATTGACCATTTGGACACAGGAGAATAAAATGCTGATTAATACATCAAAAACTAAGCATATGAGATTTATCAGACATAAAATGAAAGGTGAATATTGTATACAGCTCACAGTGACTGAAACTGTGGATTCATTTAAAGACCTGGGTATGTTGGTAGATCCAGCTGTCAGTTTTTTCTAATCATATCAGGCAATTCAATAATAATAGTTATATAACTATGGGCTGTGTAAAAAAGATGTATAGAGATAAGGAAATCAGAAATGATGTTTTTCTAATCATATCAAACATTTCTTTTTAACAATAGTTGTAGAACTATGTGCTGCATAAAAAGATTTATAAAGTCTAGGAAATCAGAAATGATGACATCATTGTTTGTAAGTTACATCAGGCCCAAACTTGAGTATAGAATAACAATATGGACATCTTATAAGAAAACACGAATGAATAAACTGGAAGGGGTACAGCAGAAATAAACCAAGGGCATGCATGGATCTGAAAATTTTAAATTATTATGAAAACTAAAATATCTGAACTTGTACAGTGCCTCATACAGACGTTTAATAGGAGATTTTGTTAAGGTATACAGGGCATTTAGAGACAGCTACCTGTGTAAATGTTTTGGGTTATCAAAAACTACTAGAGAGTCATCAGACAACCTATGTAGAAGATTCTATGGAAAAGAGAAGTGTACTAATTGGTTCTCTGACAGAGTAGCTGATGCATGGAACAGACTACTAAACTACATTAAAGCAAGCATTAGTTTAGATATTTTTAAGCACAGCCTGGACACTTATCTTGGGAACAACTGTTTAGGTATATTGGCAAGCTAGAAGGGCATTTTTGCCTGTTCTTGAAATATTTGTATCTATGGATGAATGTATTTAAACAACATCAAGAACAAAAGAAAGGGAGGATATTCCAGAAAGTATTATGGTATGTAGTCCCGAATCTACCTCTAAAGAAGATCAAATACTGACATACTTGTTTATTCTTTCTTCTTGTGTACATATATAAACTTGTATAGTACTTATACCACACAATTAGCAAACTTGTGTTTTTTTTTTTTTTGAGGGTGGGCGAGTTATATTAATATGTCTTCTTTAAAAATAATTAATCAGAAGTAATGAAATGACTCTTCCCCCGGATTCACGAATCCTCCGTGTAAGACATAATAAGTCTTACTCAAAGGCTGCAGTTGAACGGTATGATGTCAGTGCGCCATGAATATGCATGAGGGCACACTGACTCAACCATAAGTCTTACACGGACCGTGTAAGAAAGCAGGGGGCATGCTGAGCAGTCTAAATGTCCACGCCCCTGCAAGTGTTCAAAATAAAAGCAAATAAACAAGAGCGAGTCCGTTCAAATGTCCCTGCACCCAACACCTCACTGTCTGATATTGTAAACCCCCATCACAGTTCTAAAATGCATAACATTAATTTTTTTTAAATTCCCAAAATAGCTGCCCGTATTTGCGCGTGTGCGTGTGGGTGTGCCCATTGCTTAGCTACAGTTAGCAATTCTGACATGGAAGAGCATAAGAAAGAATGTTTATGCAAACCACACCAAATAGCAGTAGTGTAATGGTAGAGTATTCGCACAAAGAAGAGGCATTCATGGTTTGAGTCCCACCACTCCTTTTTGTATTTATTTTTTAAATCAGTATATGGAATAATACCTAACAAATATGTTTAAACGTAACTAAAAAGCAATGAAATGGCCAATTATCAGTGAACAAAATAAATATTTTAAAGGATCCCAATATAAAATTGCCTGCAGTTAAGCAGCGCTTCACACAGTGCAATAGAATTGCCCAGAGTTCAATAGCGATTCACCCAGCGCAATACAGTTGCCTATAATTCAATAGCGCTTCACCCAGCACAATAGAGTTGCCCATAGTTTAATAGCGCTTTACCCAGTGCAATGTATTTGTGAGGACGTGCATGCCGCACCAACCAGGGCACCATAGGGCACCGCGGAGCAACGTAGAGCAAAGTTGCTTAAATGCAGCCACACCCCTTAGCCTGTCTGGACAGTATAAAAATAAAATGAATGACAAGGTTCGAGCCCAGGACACTGTGCATCACAAGCAAAGTACAGAACCACTAAGCCATGACAACATAGGGGAAACAGTCACTGTTAACATTCATATACCTACTAATGTTAGTTTAACCATTACTAAGCAGGTCTGCAGTCAGCCGAAAATTTTACAAAACAGCCAATCACAAAAAAGTGTGGGAAATGCAGCATATTTAAGCCCCACAGGTGGGAATACACACCATAACTGATTGTAGCTGACATCTGCAGTTAGAATGTCTGGTGTCGGAGAGGGAACACACTTCTGAGCGCAACGTTGGGGCATCGAGGATTCGAAATACATGGTTTGGCTCCTTGTCCACCATCATGAGTCAAGACTCCTGCAGGGCCAGTTCCAAGGGACGGAGTACAAGGCAGTGGCCTGGAACCGGTTAGCTCGTGACCTCACCAGTGCCACAGGCGTTCCTCGGACTGGAGAGCAGGTCCGTCACCACCATGCAGACCTGAAGAGATGAAAGCAGGACGACCTGAACCAATGGATACAAGAGGCCCGTGGGATGCAGGATGCCCCACAACTGAGTATGTAGCCATGGAATGCAGTATGTAAGAATTGATGATAGAATATGTATAACAGATAGGTATGTCTCAATATCCCTTCATTTACTTTACAGCTGCAGGTGACCGTGCTGCAAATCAGCAAGCCTATGCTGATAGGCTGCTAAGGCTGCGCCACTAGGCAGGTTAGTGATTATTCTGCATGTATTGTTATATAAAATATGGGAGAGAGCATGAAAGAAAGTGTTGTAGTCCAATAATACAGCCATAAAATTGCCTGAATAAGTCCTCTGCATGTACTGTCAGATAAAAACATCAGAGAGGCAGAAAAAGAGTGTAGTAACCCATTAAGAAAGGTAACATATGTCTGGAATAATACCTCTGCAGGCACTGTCATATAAAATAAGTGAGTGATCCCGAAAAAAGAGTGTTCTAACCTATTAATAAAGGTATAATATGTCTTGAACATATCCACCATATACACCGTTAAAACAAATAAAGGAGTAAGCCTGTGGAAAAGTGTGTAATGTCATTAATAAAGGTCTAAAACCCGGAGTGTGTCTGTGTCACAGAGTTTGAAATGCTGTACCCTTGCATTATACAAACAGTACTGTTTGAAAAGGTGCTGGCAACCCAGAGTTGTGCAGTCCCATATAAAGTGGGTGATGGAAGTGCTAGTAGCTGTGAAACATATAGACAGTCCACAGAAGTCAGTTACTGGCTGGCATGAATAAGTAAATCTGGCACACGTGTAGCATGTTATTTTTCCCCAGAAATGTGAGTATGTGTCAAGAAATGCAGGGTTTGGTACAAATCAAAGTGAAAATGTCACGTGAAAACATCCCAGATATGTAGATAAAGAAATATAAATGCAATCAAGAAATATGTAGCAGTAACATCTGCATCCTGGACAGCTATTATGTCAGATATAGGTCAGGCATATATTGAACTAGCCAAACCCATTACACAACCTAATGTATGGTGGCAAGTGTAATAATACATGTAGGGGATATGCACTTGCAGTCACTAGGAATGTAGTGTAGATGAAAAGGTAATTATAAGATGTTAACCAAGGTTTTTTCTACACCCTACTGTATGCACATAAACCATGCAATTCCACACCTCAATGGGTATGTGTAATCTTAAATATTTGTTGGGACATATCTCCTATTGTTCTATAAATATTTGCATTGACGTTGATGCATGTGCCCTGTTTAAACATCACAATCATGGTGGCCTGTTGCCACCAAACATCCCTGCATGCTGTTGGAATATCCACTGTCATTCAATATATGCATGTGTTATGCTTGCTATTCAAATGTTGTAACCTTGGTGTGTTGGATTAATGGGAATATTACTGCATGCTGTTACAACTAATCTGTAATGCTGTTTTGCTTATGTTGTAATTAAACACACCTAATCACAGAACGTATGGGAAAGCCGGTCCCAGTGGACCCACCTGTCCCTCCTCAGCTGGCGAGTGCACCTGGCACCAGCAGGTCTGGTGCCCAGCCCAGGCTCCCCTCCTCCATTGGTCCTGTGCCACCTTCGGGTGGAAGCTCTGCAGGGGATGGGGCTCACCCCCCCATGCAAGCGTGGGCGGAGAAGGGCCACCTGTCACCCTTTGAAGGGTCCGGGTTGTGGTGCGTAGGGCAAACCAGTGTTCAGTCGCTGATCTCCTATGCCAGCTCAAGGCGAGAGTGGCTCATCTCATGGGTGAGCCTGCCTGTCCTATGCAGCCACCAGCACAGCCACCCTCGGGGCTGTGAAGGTTCAGTGGTGACTGCCCATGGGTGGGGATCTCAGTTCCACTGTTACCATCTGTGGGCTCATGGGCTTGCATTTTCCAAACATCTGACCCCATCAATTGTGTTCACCCACCTCATGTGTCATACACCTCCCCTGTATGCATCTTGTCTGTCTTGTCTGTTTACCTTCCCAACCTACCTCCCCGGACATACCTACTTCCTCTACGTCACTTCCCACTCTCATCTGAAAAAAAAAAAAAAAAAAAAGGGCAATCTGTACCCACAAAAAAATTACATCCCATACATAGCTGCTCATTTCACACACATGTCCATTGGACATGTAAGCTGATAATTAGAATTGGCAGTACAACATACTTTGTTGTCGTCACTCCTCTCCCAGGGGTGGAAAGTTTCATATTTCACTCCAAATTCATTGCATATGCACAGTTGTTGCTGTTAAAGAAATGGGCAGCTATGGACCTTCCCTACACCCATCCTGCACATCCCGAGCTTGTTTACCTACTGTATGTCCCTCTTTGTGCTCCCTTTTTCACCACTTTCCTATCTCCCAATTTTCTTTTCTTTAAAAGAAATTAACGCGGGGGTTAGCGGGAGTAAGCACTTTTAAGCGGTAGTAAGTGGGTTTAAGCGAGTGTGCACATGTGTACGCTTAGCTAAGCATCGCTAAGCATCACGCAAACCCGCTTACAACTGCTTAAATGTGCCTTAGTCACTCTATGGCAGGGCCCTTGTTTTGCTCAGCAGCAAAAGAAAAGACCTCTGCCAGTCTTGAACCCCAGACCATTAACACAATAGACTGCATGAATTACCACTAAGCCACAGGAGATATACAAATGACTTGGTTCTGAAATAAATATATCATGCATTACAATGAGGGAATGTAAATGGAAATTAGGAATGGTATAACACACATCCTTTTCTGTGGATCTTTACCAGCAGTGGTTGTGGAATTGCATGACATGACTGTGAAAGGAGAACCAGCCATCCTAGCAGGGAATAATGTTACAGTAGCACCTTACAAATACCACACAGTATCAGACCAGGATAAATACTGGCCACAGGAATACAGTGCAATAACCACATTTGTATGGCAGTTAATTGTGTAAGTGAGAAAAAAGTACATACTCCCATGTATCCTGTGTTAGCATTTGGAAGGGTGCGTACATGTCTACACTGAGATGTGTGTACTGGAAGCAGCAACATTCAGGTTTGAGTACAACATGCATATAACTGGCTACAACCCTAGCATCAGATAAGAGACATATACCAACCTTCAGACTGACACAACGGTGTCCAGAGCAAACAAGCATGGGCCCCACCTTGGAAATCTGAAAGGGCTACGCCTACCTAACCTAGCATATTATAGCAGTGGGCTGCAATCACAGTGAGTAATGCAATCACCAAACAGCAGGCTGCATGCAATTACTGAATGGTGGACAGCAATTGGTGCAGAGGCTGTCACATGCACAAGTGCAGATACCTAGAAAAGCAGACTGTACCTGCAGTCCACACATGCAATTATATCATTGCAAGTGCTGTGAGATAGAGAGTGAGAGAGAGAGAAGACACACGGACAGAGACACAGACACAGACTGAGACAGAGACAGAACAGAGTGAGAAACTGAGACAGAAAGTTAAATAGAGGGCGAAAACCCAAAACAAACCACCAATAAAAAAAAAAAACTACAAAACCGTAACACACGGAGCAGGGAAATACAAAGGTAAGGTATGTAACTGACATGTATGTGTTGGCTTGTTGTAGATGTTCCTGAAGAGTACTCTACACACTGCAAATCATCCATGTGTGGCAGCAGTATGTATCTATTTGTATCTGCACATGTGCATAGGGCAAGGGACATACTGCAACTGTTAGTGAAGGGTGGACACATATCTGTCAGTGAAGGTTGATATGTGCACATATCCATGTAGGTCGTAGTGTGTGGCCTAGAAAACAGCATACAGAGGTATGTCACACCCATAGCTGGGTGACAACCACCATGGCAACATATCACAATACTTCCAGGATACACACTCTAGGGCCCTGAATCTTGTCAGCTCACTAAACAGCACATGCTGGAGGGATAGGTTCCCATCTCAGAGATATGCCATACACTGGAATAGACCACATAGCAATAGCAAACAAGGCTCCTCCTTAGCAGTTGTTATAAATACCCCTGATGATTGTGTGGGAGATTGGTAATACACCCCAGGAAACACCTCTGTGGTTCAGGTTGGCAGGGGCAAGTGAAATCAAAGTACATGTGTGTCAAAGGCCAGGGTAGCATATGGCTAGGCTGGCACAGACCCTAGGGCCAAAAGCATATTACCTACCTATGACACTTTGCGCTCACACATGTACTTAATACAATAGCTGCTATGTGAGGTTGAATAAGTGTAACGCTGAATGTGTGCAAGGTCTGTAAAGGTGTGATAGCTTAGTGTGATGTTGTATCTGACATGGTAGTGCCTATCCTAGCTGTGAGGACAGTAACTGATGTGTAATGTACTTTTAGGCAGACATAGTAGTATGGCATATGATGTGACGTAGTTCTCCGTTGACGAATGCGGTGTCTCATTGTAGGCTAAAGCAATACATGTATGCTTAGTGAATGGTACTGCTAGTGAATCCATCACCAATATGAACTGTAGTACTACCTGAAGCTGTAGGCCTAAACAGCACAGTATGGTGTGTGCTCACATTGCTTGGAAACACTGTCATGTGTGTTTCCTGTAGTCTGCACAGAGGACAGAATGCAGGCATAAGGGTGTGTAAGTAGTGGCACAGAGTACCATATGGTACACAGGTAATGCTCATCTGTGTTGGCATACAGTGGTGTGTTGTATGTTTGCCTGATGTGCGTGTGATTATGCCTGTACAATGGCTGCAATCATATGTGTGTTACAGGGTAAACATGTGTATCCAGCAACATATATAGTCTGTTACAGCAGTATGCCACCTATAGTAACAACTGTACACATCTGTTAGGCAGAACGATGGCATCAATGACTAGGGTGGTTGATTGGTACTACTGTACCTGTACTTTACATCGATTGCAATGGATGAAATCTCTGTTTGTGCATTGGTGTGATATACACCCCTGTCTTGAGGTTGTGCAATGTGTCACAAACAGTTTGTCGGGTACTGTTGTATAGTGGTGTGATATATAGAGTCGGCCAGGCAGTGTTAGTTAGTTGTGGCCTGAGAACCAATAAGTGGTATTGAATGTGTGTAACCTCTGACAGACAATAGGATGGTATATATGTCAGTAAAGTGATATCTGTGGGTAAAAGTGTAAAGTGTGCCACAGGACACTCTCACACATATTGTTCATATCTTTTTCAGCCAGATGGCCCACCACAGCAACCCAGCTTACACAGCGGATGAGGAAGAGGTGATACTGCAAAGCCTATTGCAGCGGTACACAATGCTGTTCTCCAGAAGCAGCCAGCACCAGCAGGAGCAAACTGCACTGTGGCAGGAACTTGTTCATTGGGTAAATGACATAGGCATGCATAACCAGCATATGAGCAGGTATGCCATCACTGCAGTGATTTAATTAGACAAGTCAGGTGGCGTGTGTCTGATATCCAAAGACAGCAGCTTGCCACAGGTGGTGGGGTGGCCATTCACCCCCCCCTCACCAGAGTGGAGGAGCTGCTCCTAAGCATGGTGCCTCCTGGAAAACAGCTACATCAACCTCTGACATGTGTTGTAATGGAGGCTGGAGCCACCCAGCACATCCACCTGGAGCAAGCAGGTAACATGCCTGATCTGTAGACTACAGTTAACTGTATTGTTAGATTATGTCTATGTGAGATGTGTACTGTGTGTTTAGCAGTTCCGCTGCCTAGTGCTGTGCAATATGGATAGTTTGAATAATATCTCTACACCTGTGACTGTTGACTGTTGTTGTACTGCAGTTTAGCATACCCACTGTAGCAATGCCACAGTTGTGGCCACTGACGAACTCTCTCATATTCTTGTAGGTCCCTCTGGTGTGACGGCAGGGCAGCCGATCCATGCTGGTGAGTGTGTTATACCTGCAATGTTGGTAATGAAATATGCATGTCATAGGTGAGGTGTAGGCCATGTACATGTAACACACCTATGCATAATACATGCCGTGCATATTTGCTGTGAGACGTTGCACAGCTCAGTAATGTCAGTAGCTGCCTCAATGACATGCAATACACAGAGCATGACACACAGTTGTGGCAACCCCGTACTGCACATTGGATAGGCATAGTTTCAACACCTGTACACAGCATAACACATTTATCACATGCAGTACACAAAGTCATGCTGCATATGGCATAACCACACACCCACTGTAAGGTCACACTTCAGTATCCCACATGTCATCTACACACACACACATGATGTACCTCAGGGGTAGAGGCCTATCATGGGGCTGTGCAACACTCTTCAACACATACCACAGTCATGTTAGGCAATGCTCCCTATTGGGCACATCATACACCCATGCACAAAGTGACTGTGTAATAGGGATTGTAGCCATGGCACTGCAGTTTAGGTACAGCATGCTAGGTGGTGGTCTGTCACACAGTAGTAGCCATGAGTGACCACAAGATGCATGATGATGATGATGATGGCACATGGTACTACACCCCATCCAGTTACAGTGACCACAGTACTACACATAGCAGTCTTTGCTGTGCACCTCATTGTTCAGTGTGTGCAAACATATGAACCTATACACACTATGCATAGCATGCTGTGTGTGTGCTTACATATGCTAGTATACACATTTTGCACAGCAGTCGCCATCTGTAAAAGAGTCACATATATGTCCTGGAATGCTATTGGGTGTATAGGTCACGTGACACACATTGGATATGTGTGGTGTTTAATGTTGCAGTCGTGTAGCATGCCATGTCATGGCTGGCAACAACATATCTGCAATATGTCCCACACTCACCATAACCACTGTACAATGTCCATGTCAAGCAGTGGGATTCCTTCATGTCTACATGCACCACTCATCGCATGTCTGTACATTGCATGCATTTGCTACACCTGTGCCCACTATTATATGCTATGGACACAGACACTGTCATCAGACATGGCACTCTATGTGTCACACAGATAACACATGCAGCCATGGTATGTGTACCATTGAGTGATGGTGCACATGACATTGCAGAGTTCCAGGGTGTAGCCAGTCACTGAGCAGCTACACACATGCATCAAAGCTATGTATAATGTCATTAGATAAGGCTGTCTACATTTGCACTGCATGGTGTTGAGCAACACATGGTCTGCATGCTGACACGTGTGTGGTGACTGTTTGCCTTGTGATCCTGCAGAGTGTTGCTAGCAGCAGAGAGGCTAAAAGAGCGACTGCTAACCTGATAAAAGTGTTTTTTTTTCCTGCTACTACCTGGGTGACTGTCCAATCTAGCTAAACTGCAAGTATTTCTGCTTCTTGAACTGTTTTAAACTGTTTAAAGTTGTTTTTGCACCTGCACTTTTAAAGTTTGTCTTGTTTGTTGCATATACCTGTTGAGGCTACACACTCAAGTGCGCTAGCCTGTGTTACATATTTATTGCATTTTCTGCTGTTTGTTGCAAAAAAGAAAAAAAACAAAAAAAAAATATCCTTGTTTCCTGCCTTTCCTGACCTAGAGTAGTCCAAATACAGGCTTTGCTGTATTCTGGACTTTTGGAAAGTTCCTGTGTTGCCCATTTCCTTTCTTGGATAAAGGGAGGCTTCTTTGTTTACCAGTAGCAGTGGAGAGCTTAGAGCAGCCTATCTATCCCTGGAGGAGTGTTCCCAGCACAGGAATCTGGTAGTCTATTGGCCGTTTTTGGGCCAATTTCTAGCTCTTTCAAGTCCCCCTGTATAAAACCAGCTTTGGCACGGATTTTTGCACTTGTTACTACTCAACCAAGCTCCTCGTGGTCCTACAGAGTGGTGCTAGCAGCAGAGAGGCTAAAAGAGCAACTGCTAACCTGATAAAAGTGTTTTTGTTCCTGCTATTACCTGGGCGACTGTCCGATCTAGCTAAACTGCAAGTATTTCTGCTTCTTGAAATGTTTTAAACTGTTTAAAGTTGTTTTTGCACCTGCACTTTTAAAGTTTGTCCTGTTTGTTGCATTTCCCTGTTGAGGCTACACACTCAAGTGTGCTAGCCTGTGTTATATATTTATTGCATTTTCCTGCTGTTTGTTGCAAAAAAGAAAAAAATCAAAAAAAATATCCTTGTTTCCCGTCTTTCCTGACCTAGAGTAGTCCAAATACAGGCTTTGCTGTATTCTGGACTTTTGGAAAGTTCCTGTGTTGCCCATTTCCTTCCTTGGATAAAAGGACGCTTCTTTGTTCACCAGTGGCAGCGGGGAGCTTAGAGCAGCCTATCTATCCCTGGAGTAGTGTTCCCAGCACAAGAATCTGGTAGTCTATTGGCCATTTTGGGCCAATTTCTAGCTCTTTCAAGTCCCCCTGTATAAAACCCACTTTGGCATGGTTTTTGAGCTTGTTACTACTCAGCCAAGCTCCTCACGGTCCTGCAGAGTGGTGCTAGCAACAGAGAGGCTAAAAGAGCGACTGCTAACCTGAAAAAAGTGTTTTTTCCTGCTACTACCTGGGCAACTGTCTGATCTAGCTAAACTGCAAGTATGTCTGCTTCTTGAACTGTTTTAAACTGTTTAAAATTGTTTTGCACCTGCACTTTTAAAGTTTGTCCTATTTGTTGCATATACCCGTTGAGGCTACACACTCAAGTGTGTTACATATTCATTGCATTTTCCTGCTGTTTGTTGCAAAAAAGAACAAAAACAAAATAATTATCCTTGTTTCCTGTCTTTCCTGACCTAGAGTAGTCCAAATACAGGCTTTGCTGTATTCTGGACTTTTGGAAAGTTCCTGTGTTGCCCATTTCCTTTCTTGTATAAAGGGAGGCCTCTTTGTTCACCAGTGGCAGTGTGGAGCTTAGAGCAGCCTATCTATATCTGGAGGAGTGTTCCCAGCACAAGAATCTGGTAGTCTATTGGCCATTTTGGGCCAATTTCTAGCTCTTTCAAATCCCTCTGTATAAAACCCGCTTTGGCACGGCTTTGCGCGATTTTGCACATAGCGCAGCATCTGGCAGCTCTGCTTAATTGGGTTTAAACCATTCTCAGCTCCACAAAGTCTGCTCTTCACTTTTTCCCTTAGAAATGATCTAGTTCTCATAATAAACACCCTATTCTTACTCTAAAGCCTGGCACTTGCTCCCTAAAGCAATTATATAAGTCAGCACTAAAAAATTAAAAACACTACACCCTCACAAACTCCCCTTGAGTACCTTGTTCCCCATTGGCCCTTTTATTCAATTATAAAGGAATTCCCAATACTATTCTATCATGTCCAAAAGTTAGTTGTCAATCTCCTCTCCAGTCCAACTGGTGAATCTGGGGATCTTGAAGCAATGTTACAACTGCCTCATGTACACAAACAACCCTCTCCTCCTCCCAACAAATTCCAACACATGTGAGAGATGCAACCATATAGCCAAACTGGAGGCTAAGCTCTCTCAACTCAGTACTGGCGTAACCAGTCAGGAGGAGAATTAAACCACACTCACTACAATTCCAGTCTCACATAGACCTACCACAACAGCAAACCAAACACATAAACACACAAAAACATACTTGGAGGCTCTAAATAAAAATCTGCCTAAGCAGCAGAGACCTCCAAAGTAGACACCCAAGCAACCGCTACCCCAAAACAAAACACGTGCAACACATAGCTCACAAAGCCAGTGTGCTGAACAGTCACAACCCTTAAGGCTAAACAACACACCTGATACACTTGTAATAGGTAACTCTATCGTCAGGCACACTGACGTCCCACTCACCAGACTGAAAAAGGAGAAGGTCACGGTGAGCTGCCTGTCGCGCGCTAGGATCTGTCACATAACACAAGCACTCAGGTCACTCCAAGGCAAGTACAAATATGACTCGGTCATTGTCCATGCTGGTGTGAATGACCTGAGACGTACCTCCCTGGACTACATGAAAAGAGACATAGACGAGCTCTCTGAGCAAGTGGCCCAGGCCAGTATGACCCTGACCTTGAGTAGCATCTTACCCTCACCAAGAATGATGACACAATATGAAGACAAGATGATCAATTTCAACAATTGGTTTAGGTATTGGTGTCATTCAAAGGGGATCCAATGCCTGTCAGCCTGAGACGATATGCTCGACAAGCCACAATGCTTCGCTAGGGACGGCTTGCACCTGTCACCCCTGGGCTTTCAGATATTGGAAAAGGCACTTGCCACCACCATAGTGCCTTTTTTAGGCAAGGCTCAAGAGACAAACCCACCTCCAAATAGGTATCACAAAGGATAAGAAACTAAGAGTAATGCTACTCAACGCCAGAAGTCTAAACCTCAAGATGCACGCACTCAAAACTCTCCTTAGCGTGGAGAACATAGATATCTGTGCAGTAACAGAAACCTTGTTCAAGGCTCCCGAGAGCACCCCAACACTACCAGCTTATACCTCATACCATGCGTTTTGGCCCCAAAACTTGGACTGAACCACAAAAGGAGGGGGAGTATCAATATTTGTCAAAGATACCCACACCTCCAGGTTGGTGGCACAGCACGAAGCATCAGGGACTATCCATGTGCAACTAACAGTGGGTAAAACTGCCTTCCAGTTTATAGCCTGCTACAGACCACCCTCCCAAACCCAGGAACCCCACTCGGCCTTCCTGAGAACACTGGAAAATATGAAGGTCTCTCCAAACAATATTATATAGAGTGACTTCAACTA
This sequence comes from Protopterus annectens, assembly GCF_019279795.1. Taxonomy (NCBI): domain Eukaryota; kingdom Metazoa; phylum Chordata; order Ceratodontiformes; family Protopteridae; genus Protopterus; species Protopterus annectens. Next base: position 1,997,446,761 of record NC_056728.1, on the reverse strand, counting down.
CCCAAACATAGACTAGGAGCATTACTTTAGCTCCAACACCCCAGCCCAAAGGTTCCTAGAATTTATAAACTCAAATGCTATGGAACAACTTGTTACCACTCCCACAAGAGGGGAAAACATACTGGACCTGATCATCACCAACATGGGGGCTCTATGCTCCAGACCAGAAGTGTATCCCTCACAGGTAAGATCAGACCATAAACTAATCTCACTGGATATTCACATCCCGACCCCACCCCCTGCCCAGAAAACCACAGTGAAAAACTTCTCTAAAGCAAATTTCACACTCCTCAAAACCAAGGTGGAATCCTTCAAAGCCCCCAGGCCTGCGGAAAATATGGCCCAGACCACAGAATCCTTTATAAATGCATTCTATGAACACCTTCAGGAATGCATGGATCATGCAATCCCAAATAAAACCAAGACCCAATCCTCCAAAGGCAGGCATTCTGTCTGGTGAACCCCAGCCATAAACAAACTCTACAATAGAAAGAGGAAGCTACTATATGATAGAGCAAAATCCCAAAAAGGGAAGGCATCTCTGAACAGTATTAGCAAAAAACTACGGGCACTCATAAAATCGTCTAAGGCCAGCTTCGAGAGAAAAATTGCACAGGACACTAAGGTTAATCACAAAGCTTTCTTTAGTTATGTTAGGAACCTGGGTGGGAATTCCCAGATATGCTCAGAATTAGTCCAAAATGACAAAAAATACATCGAATCAACATCCTAGCTGACAGGTTCAGTGCAAACTCCCCCCCTCCCCACCAAAAGGGCAAATATCTATCCCAGCAGAGTGCTGCCCCCCTGACATCTCAGATGCTCAGGTAAGAGCCGCCCTCTCCAAAGCAAAAAACACAGCATCAATGGGACTAGATGGTGTCCCAGGCTGCATCCTACATGAACTCCAAGAAGAGGTAAACCCAAACATAAAACTACTGTTCGATCTCAGCCTTACTACAGGATATGTACCGAAAGAGTGGCATACAGCAACACTGGTCCCTCTCTACAAAGGTGGTGCCTCAACGGATCCTGGAAACTATTGCCACATAAGCCTGACTAGCTTGGTCTGCAAAGCTATGGAAAGGATCATCATGGACCTCATAAATAAAGATATTGGGGACCTACAGACACTGGATCCTACCCAGTTTGGCTTTGTTAAGGGCAGATCCTGCCTCTTAAATCTGGTCGATTTCTTTGAAACAGTCAACAAGGCCATTGATGAGGGGAAGGTAGTCCACACAGCCTACCTGGACCTCGCAAAAGCCTTCGATACAATACCCCACTCAGGCATTATAGATAAGCTCGCCAGCTTAAATATAAACCCCTGTGTCACTAGATGGGTTGCAAACTGGCTCAAGGACAGAACCCACATGGTTAGAATTGATGGAGCCATGTCAGACTCCAAACCAGTTACAAGTGGCATCCCACAAGGCTCAGTAATGGGACCTCTCTTGTTTGGTATATATTTCTCAGAGGTACAGGCCAACACGGAAGGACTGTGGCTGACCACGTTCACAGATGACTGCAAACTAGGCACCATAATTGACTCTCCAGCTGACATAAGCATCTTACAAAAGGGCCTCATAGAAACAGACAACTGGTGCCAGAGCCATGGCCTCAAGCTAAATGCCAAAAAGTGTATAGTCATCCCCTTTGGCAAAAACAAAGTGCCTACAAATTACCACATAGGTGGTAATCCATTAAGTATGGAAGAAGTAATTAGGGACCTGGGGACCCAAGTTGATAGCAATCTCTCATTTGAAAACCACGTGGCCAAAGTGGTTAGAAAAACATTTTATATAGCCCACCTAATCATGAAGGGATTCACATCTAGATCAGGGGAGGTCATCGTGCCTCTTTACTTATCCCTCATCAGGCCCATAATTGAGTACAATGCCCCTTTTGGGATGTACCTTACCAGACACCTGCAGCAACTGGAAAGACCCCAAAAGTACCTCACCAAGAGGATCAAAGGGCTCAAACAGATGCCATATGCTGCCCGGTTAAAGAAACTCCAGCTCTACTCAGTGGCATACCGCCTGCTCAGAGGTGATCTGTGCCTGATGTATAAAGCCATGTCCAACCCGGAATTAATGGACATGCTGCACCTCAGAAAATCCAAATCCCATCAGGCTACATGCTCGAGAGACTTGAACCTCAGCACTGAAATAAATAGGACATGCTGGAGGGACAGATTCATAACCCAGAGGCTCCCTTCACTCTGGAATAAAATCCCAGTCCAGGTTAGACAGAGTCCCTCATTGACTCTCTTCAAGAGGAATCTTGATGAGTGGATGGGAGATTGTAGGTTTACCCCGGGTATCACTTCTGTGTCACTATTAGACAGAGGCACAGTATAATAACCTCGAAAAAGGGCATAGCAAAATTTATTTAAAATGGCTTTCGAAAGCCAAACACACACTGGTTACGCTTATAAATGCCCTAGGGCAGATAGCCTAGTATGAACCTATGAACCTATGATACTATCACCCACCATCACCCACTATTGTGTATGTGTTGGATTGCTGGTGTGTGTGTGTGTATGTGCTGTGGTGAGCAGTGTATTTCTGTGCATGTGTGCATGTGTGCATGTGTGCATGTGTTCATGTGTGCATGTGTGCATGTGTGTATGTGTTCATGTGTTCATGTGTGCATGTGTGCATGTGTGCTAACATCATGTACAGATTGTATAGTGTGTTTCTTGTCTTCCTTCCACAGGTGCTGAGTTAGGGGTGGCTGAATGCAGCAGGGAACCTGATGTCACCACCACTAGTAGTAGAGATGATGAGACATGTATTGTGGCACAGGAAGGTCTGACAGGGTCTGTCATTGGTCCACCAATCGACAGTATACAGCGGTCAACCCCACCTATGCACACACTCATACTGCCAATACATCCCTCGTCACCAATGGCTGTAGCTGAGCGACAGCATACAGTTGGCATTGACCAGGAGAGTGTGGTACCTATGGCACAGGCATCCCCTCACAGCAGCCATAGCCAGTTTACTGGAACAGTACCACATAGGCGGATGTCCAGGGGTTCTCAGGGGAGCACCACTGGTCGTATTGCCCCTGGCAGACATGCCCCCAGCGGTATTACAACCTCCAGTATGTTCTGGGCTGTAATGCAGGCACAGGCATGTATGGAATGGTACACCCAACAGGGACTAAGGGCGCAGAGGGCCCATTACACTGCTGTCAATGACAGCATCCGTGACCTTGCCGGTGCCATCCGGAATTACACCTAGGCCATTGATAGCCATTGGAGGGAGATATTAGATGTCCCCTACAACATGTTAGCCATGAGCCAGGACCATGCGGGATGGATGAGAAGCCGACATGGATGCATGCCAGTAACAGCATCAGCTGGCAGTCGTTGCGGACGGACCACAGATCACAACCGCTCCTGTAGTGGCAGTACCAGCCCCAGCAATGCTGGGGCTGGCCTGTCCATTGACCATCCTACTAGACCACATGCACGTGGTGCTGGCCAGTCCCAGCAGGGACATGGGTCCAGTCATCATACCTCTGCCTCTGGTGATAGCACACAGTCAGGGTTGGTACCCGATACTGCCCGTAGCACCCCTGCTAGGCACAGGTACTGTGTCTGTGGCTGGAGACAGTGATCTGTACGGCCTAGCAGGTACAGTCTGTGGCTGTCCCACAACTGCCCGTATATGGCAGCCACATGGTGGAGTTGTGTGCATGTAGACACACACACATTTACCATACAACTAGGGCTCACACATACACACACACATTACATCAACATTGGCCCATGCAGTACTGTTGTCCCTCACACACACACACACACACACACACACACACACACACACACACACACACACACACACACACACACACACACACACACACACACACACACACACACACACACACACACACACACACACACACACACACACAGGCATGCCGATTGGATGGGTCAATGTCGGGCTCTGGCAAACCTACAACACACCCTGTGCATATGATGACACCTGTGCCACCTCCTGTCATCTGTCACATTGATGCAGGAATAGGCTAACATGGTTGTGATGCACAGGGTAACATTATAGCAGTATAGCAATAGTAGCAAGTTGCCAACAGGAAAGTGTACTGATATCCTTGTAGGTATATCTGAGCAGGCATTATGCATCACAGCTCTGATAGTCATTGTAGCATTGTTTACACCAGTGTTAGGTCTGAGTATTTATTGTCCACCCATGTGCCTCTTGGCTGAAGTGTACAGTGTTGCCAGCATCTGTTAGTGAGTGGACAGTACGTGTGTGATGTGTGCATTACAAATTAGCGGGTGTACATCTGTGAACATGGTGTGTGCGCACTGTCTGCATGTATGTGCATAGTGGACACGTGGGATGTGCGACATACCCTGTTCTACACATTGTTAACATCTCATGGTATCTTTCGATGGCCAGTATGCATTCTACTACAGATATGTACTAACATGGGTACACATGTGTGTATGACATGGGTCGGCACTATGCTGTGGGTGATACCGTTGATATCTGTCAATGATCTGCAGTCTGGTAGTATACACAACCTCAACAGCATGACTATAACCAATCATTAGATGATGTCCTGACAAATGACTCACAGTTGTAGGGAATGCAGTAACAGTTGGATCCTTTCAGTACTATACTATAACAGTAACCAGTGGTATTGACCACCACACATTCCTGGGACCACACCTGTATGGCATATAGCCCTCTTAGGTACATGCAAACACACTTGGGATATGTTCATCCACATCTGGAAATGCATGCATTGGCCTACACTGCATTCCCCGGATGGGACACATATCCTAGACAAGGGTATCATACAGACAGATACCTGTTGTCCAATACATGCTGTATAGCAGTACGCCATCTATGGCATAGTCATCCACATTTACTATACATACTATCCCGACAGTACCACATAGGCGGTAGCCCTGAACATGTATGTTGGGTACCAATGTGTACAGACAGACACGTGTTATATCATCTGTCCCTTGGTATCCACATATCCATAGGTATTGTGGGGTCCCTCGGTGTTTCACATAAGACATTAGGGGCCTGCATGCATATCCACAAGGCTGGTGTACACCTATTATTACTGTCCGTTATTGCCAGTCATTGCTGTGTATGAACATGTCTGACATATACCCCGGCAATTACCCTCACTCACATTACTCTATAGTACGTGTCATGGGTGTGTGTGGCAGGGATGTCCTTGGCCACGGATCACTACATTGTCCGGGCTTGACGCATACATACATATGTGACCTATGATCTGAGAAGCAGTGGCACAATCTGTCGAAGGTTACAAATGTATTCATGTAGTATGCAGGCTTCACACCTAAGTACTGATTGAGGTCACATGTACACAAATTTATTTGACACGCAGATACCCGATGTGTGCAATGCACATACTGTTTGAAACATACGTCATACCATAGTAAAAGCAAAACCCACACTGCCATGACCACCTGTGGCACACACACAGCGTTTGCCGGACTCAAACTCCTACCTAACTATGCTATGATAATAGAAAAATATGCATTAGCACGGCACGCTATCTGCAACACTGGGTGGTTTTTGTTCTCCTTGGACATTTGTAGGATGCTGACATCATCGAACTTTCCAAAGAGGGATGTACCTCTCTTAATGTGTTTTCCCAATCTCCAAAAAGGCTAATCTTCTCAAAGGAAATAACACACATACACACTTGGTGTTTGCAGGACTCAAATCCCTACCTGACTATGCTATGATACTAGAGAGATACGCATTAACACAGCACGCTATATGCATTAATGGGTGGGCTTTGTTCTCCTTGAATATGTGTAGGATGCTGACATCATCTGACTTTCCAAAGAGGGCTATACCTCTTTTAATGTGTTTTCCCAGTCTCCAAAAAGGCTACTCCTCTCAAAGGAAATCACACACATACACACCCCCCAACACACACACACTTGGTGTTTGCAGGACTCAAACCCCTTCCTGACTATGTTATGATATTAGAGAGATACGCTTTAACACGGCGTGCTATATGCATTAATGGGTGGGATTTGTTCTCCTTGAATATTTGTAGGATGCTGACATCATCAGACTTTCCAAAGAGGGATGTACCTCTTTTAATGTGTTTTCCCAGTCTCCAAAAAGGCTGCTCCTCTCAAAAAAAAGCACCCCCCCCCCACACTTGGCGTTTGCAGGACTCAAACCCCTATCTGTGTTCTGATACTAGAAAGATACACATTAACACGGCGCACAATATGCATTCATGGGTGGGTTTTGTTCTTCTTGAATACTTGTAGGATGCTGACATCATCAAACTTTCCCAAGAGGGATGTACCTCTTTTAATGTGTTTTCCCAGTCTCCAAAAAGGCTAATCTTCTCAAAGGAAATCACACATGTACACCCCACCCACACACACACACTTGGTGTTTGCAGGACTTAAACCCCTATCTAACTATGTTATGATATTAGAGAAATATGCATTAACATGGCATGCTATATGCTTTACTGGGTGGTTTCTGTTCTCCTGGTATATTTGTAGGATGATGACATCATCAGACTGGACATAGTAATGTGTGTACACATTTCTATGCAATCCCAGGAATGATCCATGTAGGTCGGCAGGTATCAACAGCTTGTACAGGACCCCGTGAGTCTCACCTTGTGTGATCTATCTGTGGACACATTGACATCCCTTCATATGTCAACACATATCTATGCACAGATTGTTGGTTTTGTGGATACGACATGTGTCTGTGATGTTGATGAAGAGCTGTTCAAAGTCTATGTGTGACATGTGTAGCTCTGTTCCGTGATGTATGTCCTGGGTGGCTGCATTGCAGATGATGTAGCATGCTTGGGAACCATGATTTGCACATGAACATACCACAGTTGGTAGGGTTGTATGTTTGTCAGTTTCCAATAGCTCTGTTTATGACTTCTGCCAAGATGCACTCCATGGCCTTGCAGATCAGACTTTATAGGCTTCCTGGACTATACTTCCCATGGTGTGTTGTGCACCCACACATATGGGGAGTGCCATATGTTGCTGTAACACATTCGATGGTTCCAGGTCCTGTGGAGTGGATGAGGCTCAACAGACTGTTCAGGTGCAGGGTCTGTTTGTTCTGTAGTGCATGCATGACACATATTGGGAAACAGCGTAATCCAATTGCTGCCATGCTTTTGGCTTTGGGGGGAGCTGTTCAGCCATTCTACACATGATATCTCCTAGTATGATGTCAGGGACTATCATCAGTGGGGGGTGGGTATGTATACATGGGCTTGACAGGATGTCGGCAATGTCAGTAAGGTACAGTTGTCCCTGACTCAGCACATATATGCATGTACATTACTATTTATTACATAGCTGAAGGACATGTCATGATTCTCAATTTGGACTCCTTCTCAGCTACTCTTTACAAAACACCGACAAACCTGAGCACTAATCCCGGTTATACTCTTTTACCCACTTAACACCCTACTGATCCTTTGTGATCAGGCTACAGAATATGTCATCATAATACACTGGCATGTCCAGGGGTCGGTTTCATGTGTACTCACCAGTCCAGCTAGTGAATATTGTGGTTATGACACAATGTCACATCTGCCTCATGTACACAGACAACCCTCTCCTCCTCACATCACACTCACATATATGTGGGAGATGTAACAGTACTGACATACAGGATGCTGAGCTCTCTCGACACATGACTGGCATAGTCTATCAGTTGGTGAGGGTGACCACACACACCACATAACAGTCTCAAATACACCGATAGTGACAGCAAACAAACCACATTATCACACATACGCATATCCAGAGGCTCTACATATACTCTGCCTAAGCAGCAGAGACCTCCAAAGCAGACACACATGCAACTGCTACCCCACTACAATGCCCACATGTCGCACAGTTCACAATGTCAGTGTGCCATACAGTCACTGCCCTTTGGGCTAAACAACACACCTGATACACCTGTTATAGGTGACACTTAATATCAAACACACTATCGTCCCACTCACCAGGCCAAACATGGAAATAGTCACTTTGAGCTGTCTCTCAGGTGCCAGTATCCACCACATAACACATGCACTCGGGTCACTCCAAAGCAAGTCCAGAACTGGCTCCATCATTGTCCATGCTGGTGTGTACAACCTCAGATGTTCCTCCCTGGACCACATGACATGAGACATAGAGGAACTCTGTGATCATGTAGCCCAGCCCAGTATTACCCTGACCTTGTCTAGCATCTTATACTCACCAAGTATGATGTCAAAGTATACCAACAAACTGCTCACGTTTAACAGTTGGCTAACATATTGGTGTTATTCAAAGGGGATACAGTGTCTGTCACCCTGGGGTGACATGCTCGACATGCCACGTAGCTTCCCTATGGACAGCTTGCACCTGTCAATCTTTGGACTTTTGAATACTGGCTAGGGCACTTGCTGCCACCACACTGCCCTATTTAAGCAGGGCTCAAAGGACAGAACCACCTCCATAGGCATTACAGAGTACACGACACTGAGGGTAATGCTGCTCAACACCAGATGTATTACCCTGAAATTGCGCCCACTTAGGAATCTCCTCAGTATGAAGGATAGCAATATCTGTGCACTAACAGACACATGGTTCATGCTCCCACATGCACACCAGCACTACCAAGTTGTATTTTGTACCATGCTTTCTGACCACATAACTCGGAATGGCCAACACAAATAGGGGGAGTATCCATATACATCACAGATACACATACTTTCTGGTTGGTAGCACTGCACAATGCATCACGGACCATATATATGCACCTAACATTGTGCAAATCTGCCTTTTGGTTTGTTGCCTGCTATAGACCACATTCCCCAACTCAGCAACCTCACTCAGCTTTACTGGGAACATTGGACCATATGAAGGTCTCCCCAAACACCATTATATTGGGTGATGTCAAATACCCACACATTGACTGTGGATAGTACTCAGGCCCCAACACCCTCGCCCAACAGTTGCTACTATTTCTAAACTCATATGCTATGGCACAACCGGTCACCACACCCACAAGAGGGGACAACATATTGGACATGATCATCACCGACATGGGGACTCTATGTTCCACACCTGCGATATACCCCTCATTGGTAAGGGCAGAACATACTTTATCTCACTGGACATCCATATCCTGTCCCCACACCCATCCTGGGTAATCTTGGTGAACTTCCCAAAAGCAAATGTCACACTCCTCCAAACCACGGTGGTATCCTTCAGAGACCCTGGGTCAGTTGTAAGTATTGCTCAGACTGCTGAATCCTTTACATACACATTCTATGGACATCTAGTGGATCGCATGGATTGTTACATCCAAAATAACAACTGGACTCACCCCTCCAATGGCAGTGGACCTGTCTGGTAGACCCCAGCCATTAATACGCTTTACAACAAATGGAGGAAGCTACTACATGATAGTGCACAATCCCAGACAGGGAAGGCATCTCTGATCTGTACTAGCAGACTGCTACAATCACTCAGGTATTTATGTCAGGCACGCTTCTAACGGACAATTGCACCAGACATGTCGGACACTCACAAGGCCTTCTTCAGTTTTCAGTTGATTCAGGTACCTAGCTGGACATTCACTGATTTGCTGTGTGTTACTGCATACTGACTAAACATACCCTGAACCCACTGACATTGCCATCATCCTGGCAAACAGGTTCAGTGCAGATGTGTCCTCCCATCCCCCCTAAGGTGGTACTCTCCATCCCAACAGAGTGTAACCTCCCAGACATCACAAGTAAACAGGTGAGTGCTGCCCTCCCCACAGCGGACAACATAGCATCAATGGGACCAGATGGTGTCCTGGCCTGTGTCGTACACACCTTCATGACAGACGTAACACTCACATTACGTCAATGTTCGATATAAGAGTTACTGCAGGATACCTACCCACAGAATGGTGTACAGCGATAGTGGTCCCACTCCACTGAATACTGCCACAATAGACCACAGACAATATCGGCCTAAAAGGCTAACTAGCCTGTTCTGCAAAGCTATGGAGTGTATTGTAATGGGACTCATGCACATAGACATGGGAAACCTACAGACACTGGGTCCTACACATTACAGCATTGTTGTGGGCAAATCTTGCCTGTTGGACCTGTTCATATTCTTTCAACAGTTACCAGGTCCATCAGTGTTGTGACAGTTATCCACACAGCCTGCCTGGACCTTGCACAACACGTCAACACAATACCCCACTCGGCCATTATGCATAGGCTCACCAGCATCAATATCGACACATATCTGACACGATGGATTGCCACCTGGAGCAGGGATAGCACCCACATGCTCAGTGTTGCAGGTGCCATGTCTGACTATACACCAGTTACACATGGCATCCCACAAGGCTCAGTCCTGGGACCTCTCTTGTTCAGTATATATATTTGTGTGATGTACAGGCTATCACAGGAGGGATATGGCTGCCCATGTTCGCAGATTACTGCAAACTGGGTGCCATAATCAGCTCTCCTGCTGGCACATGCATACTCATACAGGGTCTCACAGAGATAGGTTGACTGGTGCCTGAGCCATGGCCCACGGCTACATGCCATTAGTTGCATAGTCATCCCCTTTGAGGATGACAAGATGCCCACACATTACCACATAGGTTGTAATCCATTACATACAGTAGTAGTTGTTATGGGTTTGGGGACATGACCTGTTCGTACTCTCACCTTTGACAATCCTATTGCCATAGTGGTTAGACTGTACGTCTACATAGCCCACCATATCCCACATGGTTTCACGTGTTGATCACGTGTGTTCATTGTGCCTCTATACTCTTCACGACCATGCTTGGTTACTATGCCACCTTTGGGATGTACCTTACCTGACACCTGCAGCAACTGTAATGGCCACAAATGTTACTCTTCCAGCAGATGTAGTGACTCACACAGATGCCCCGCACAGTTCCAATACAGTAACTCCAGCTCTACTCAGTCACTTACCACCCACACAGATGTGTTCTGTGCCTGTAGTTGAAGGCAATATCTGACCCAGACTTACTGGACATGCTCTACCTCAGGATATCCATCTCCCTTGCTGCTACACACTCCAGGGACAGATACCTCAGCACTGATGTTAAAAGGACATGCTGGGGGGGACAGATTATTATCAAAAAGCCTCCACTCACTCCGGAGTGTAGTCCCGGTTTTGCATAAGAGCCACCCACTGACCACCTACAGGTAACATCTTTATAAGTGGATGGGTGATCGCATGTTTACCCATGGGATATCTTCTGGGTCCCTGCTAGACAGAGGCACAATATGCTGAACGTAAATGGGCTATCTTGTGTGACCTACTATTCACCGGCACATTGCTCTGATTTGACTGAGGTGCAGTAGCCAAACACACTCTGGCTATGCTTGTACATGCCCTAGGGCAGATAGCCTAGTATCAACCTCTGAACCTATGATACTTTTCATGATGCACAATGTTTATTGCTGATACTTTTTGCAGGTTTTTATCATCTTTGCTTTCACACTTTATATGAACCGCTTAGGTATCTGCAGAACATATTTGCTTACGACAGGGTTCCACTATCTATATTATATACGTGTCTGTTGTCATATAAGTGTTTGCACAGGGCAGATTGCTGTGTCGTGAGAGGTTCCTGGGTTAACACATGCAACTGCTTGCTATGTGTGGCTCAATGCTGTACTCCAAGTGTGTGAGCATGACCAGTTCAGACTGTCAGTGTTCTGTTGCCTGACATTTGTCTCATGTATTCAAGTGTGTGAGCATGCCCAGTGTGACCTTTCAGTATGTTGCTGTCTGAGGTCCACTACATTTGTTGATGTATGTCTACATGTCCATTATTAACATTTGTACTGTGTGTGTTGAAAGTCAGATTCTATTCTTACTGCAGGACTCACCTTTGTGTCATAACTCGACAGGGATTATGCTGTGCCTGCAGGGTTTCCGTGAAATATTTTGCATAGACTTATCAACATTTCTTCATACAGACTAACCACTGCACTACTGTCATGGTTTAGTGGTTTAGTTCTTTAACTATAGTGCACAGTATCCTAGGTTCGAGGCCCATTGCTACTTATATTTTCATACTGAGCAGACCAGACTGCTTAGCGGGCAGTAGAGCAAATATGAGCATGTTGGATTTTGTTCAGCTATACCCTACCTAAACCCAGCTTGTCCAACATTGCTCAATATTAACCATCACTGCTGGACATTGGCCAATATTACTCTACATTGACCACATTTGTAGTAGTTGGTGTGTGCGATTTTGTTTACATTGTCTTCATGATGGTAAATGCTGTTTAGCACTGCTTTATATTGCTTAACACATGGCAATCATGCCTCAGGTGTTAATGCAGGGCTGCCTATGTCAGATGCACGTACTACACTCCCTATACATGTTTGAAAGCAGGTAGTGTCAAGCTAGGCATCCCTTTTGCTATATGTGCGGGTCAGAGAGAGGTACCATTTCCAGAGTTCCTACTGAGTCAGTGTATGTGCTATGCATTGCCTCTTTGCCAAGGCCAAAGCATACTGGGCATGCCTCCTTCTGCCTACTGGGGCAGGCTCAGGTTGTTCCTCCTCCGAGTCACGCTCTGCCTGTGATGGCCTTGGCAATGGTGGGGGGGCTGTTTGGCCCAGGCCTATGCTGGTCCTGCTGCAACTGTTTTCACAGGATCATATTATGTAGCATAGCACATACCATGACAATTTGGGTACATGTATTTGGTGAGTACTGCAAGGCTCCACCAAATGTGTCCAGGCACCGGAACCATGACTTGAGCAGCCCAAACACATGCTCAATTACATTTTGTGTTTGTGCGTGTGCCTCATTATGGTGTTCCTGTTCAGGTGTGTGTGTGTTTCTGATGGGTGTCATCAGCCACGGCTCCAGTGCATAGCCAGTATCCACCACTAGGTGACCATGTGGGATGTCCCCATTGGCAAATGTCTGGTACAGCTGTGTCAGATGCTAGATATTGGAATCATGGTAGCTTCCAGGGCAGCCAGCACACACATTCAGTATTTTGCCCTGGGCATCACACACAACCTGGCAGTTGATGGAGGGGAAGCCCTTGCAGTTGAAGTAGACCCTACCCCGCTCACCAGCTGGTGCTTTGATGCGTATGTGCGTGCAGTCTATTGCACCCACTACCTCAGGGTATTCCGCTATTTGCTGGAAGAGATGCATATTGCTGGCCAATACCTCACAGGAATTGGGGAAATATACATGATCACAGATATGTGCTGACATGGCATCCAGGAACTGGTGCAATACCCTGGATGCTGATGCCTGTGATATCCCCATAATATCACCAGTTGGTCTCTGGAAGGTACCTGTTGCTAATATTCTTAGGCCAACACATACCTTAGTTTCCACTGGGATGGGTTCCCCTCTGTTGGTTCTGTGTGTGAGGCGTGGCCTGCACAGCTCAACAATTTGCTGCAAGAGGTCTCTGTCCACTCTATAGTGCTCCACTATCTCCAGCTCATGTAACCCCTGGTAGATAACGCTGGGCCTGTACACTCTTCTCCGTCTCCTCACCGTGGGTTGTCTGGCAGCATTTGCATTATCACCACCCTCAGCATGTTGCATATTTCGCCTTATAACAGCAATGGCAGCCCCTAACATTTTTTTGTCTCAGTGAAGCCTTTTCAGTTTTCACTTCTATTAGCATACTGCAGCGTTGCAGTGTCTCTTGAGAGAAACATAATGGACTGTTGTTTGCAGACTTTTAAGTGCTCGGCTGGGCTAGTGTTCTGCCTGGGCAATTGCCTGATTCTGATGGTTTTCACCTGCTAGCTCTGCTAGTACTCCCTGGTAACTTCCACTATTTGATGTGCTTCCTATTTCCTTACTGTTTCCTCCGGGGGGGGGGGGTAGCGCCGCTCACACAACAGCGAACACGCGCACAGCAGCTAACACACGTGCACACATGCTTACATGGACTAAAGCTTGCTTATTTTTCTTAAACCGCTTGCACATTGGCGCAAACGCGCTTACAACTGTTTACACAGCCTTACATATGCTTACTCCGTCTTACACGCGCGGACACACACTAACACGTGCGCACACTGTCTTACTCGGGTTTACTGGTGCGCACACGCATGCATGCATGCTCAGCAAGAAAAGTTGGTGTTATCCACGGCATACACCTTCGATTTCTTGACTTTACTTGGCCTACCTGTTGACACACCTCTTTCACTATTATGCAAATGTAAGCTGACACATGACACTCTGCTCCAGTGAACTTCACTCCTTTCATACACACCCCCTCGTGATGTCACCTATCTTCTACTCTGTTACTCCCCTTATCCTACTCCTACACTCCACTGACTCTGCTCATTTGCTATGTAAACTTGCGATTCACTATCCTAACTCTCATTTGCAAAGGATTGCCTACTAATGCTTAGTTACATCTCTTAGACTGAGCTTCCCCCCTTAGCAACCTCTACTCGGTGGCCATGTTGTCTTTAGCCTGCCATTCCCTTGCCTTGTAAATTCATTTTAGCTATAAAATCCACATTTGTGGATCTTTATTATTAAATTTCTGATTTTTAGGGTGCAGCGCGTTTGCGCGGCACTACGCTATGGTTAAATCCCGGAGATCGGGATAAAAAAAATTAGTTATTTTATTTTTAATTTGCATCACTTCCCATTGCCAATGGCCATATTTTTGGCTATTGGCATGCTTCCTCCTGTGAATGCATGCTTTTTTTCCAGCTGACATGGCTCCGTTTTGCTATTTGCAGAACCATACTCAGCTATCAACTGAGGACATTTCTGCAAATAACACTACTCCTACTCGGACAGGTTCAGGTTTGCTGGATCGAAAATTTACCTCATTTGCATGGCTTTCGCCTGCTATTGATGTAATTTGCATATCCCAGCCCTGTCCGTGTAGGACTAGTTTGGAGAGCTCAGTTGCACACCCCTACCGGCTGTTCCTGGATCACTTGGCAGACATGTTGGCTGCATGAAGTCTTACTCTACTCTAAGACTCCGTGCAACCCTTCGTGAATCCGGCCCTCTGTCACTCTGTTGCCAGTCAGTGGTAAATCTGCATGAGCTGAGAACAAATTACAGAGAAATGCTGTCAACAAATCCCTTTATAAAATAATGTAATTGTCAACCTTATTTGTAGGATTAGGTTAAGGGTTATCTTAAAATTATGAATAACATTTAAATTGTATTTAGACATATTGTTTTGGTTAGTTTTAAGGTTTTGATTTAGAGTTTAGGAAGGCGACTGATTTAAGATTATGTTGAAATTTATTATGACAGCAACTGTCCATTTCTGAATGACAGCTTAGATATAAATGTATGACTTCTAAATTATTTTTTCACCAACTTAGAATCAGTACAATGTTTTTAAAAGTGAATCATTGAAATCCATTAACAGATGGCCCTTTTTTATGTAGATGATGCAGCTTTTATTTAAGCTACTTATCTAAAGTTTCACTCCTATTTGCAGTAATTGTTTGGCTGTTTTTTATTTTTGTTTTATTTATGTTTTCTGTTTATGTATTTATTATTTAGAAAATTTGGCCAACTGTATTTTTATATGTTTTAGCTCCATTAAACAGATGAAAATACAAATTATAATATAACCAATCAGTTTTTATTTCAAAAAATGATGTGATTTGAATTAAAAAAAAAAAAAAATATATATATATATATATATATATATATATATATATGTGTGTGTGTGTGTGTGTGTGTGTGTGTGTGTGTGTGTGTGTGTGTGTGTGTGTGTGTGTGTGTGTGTGTCTGTGTGTATAATTAATTTTGCCAGCCCAATTAACTGTTTAAGATTATAAGCCTGTAGTACAGCTTGATGACCAGTGACCTCCTTTTATTTAGGTATTAACTATGTAGCATGATAATCATCAGGCAGGAAGGCATTTGCTATGATATAAGGCATTTCAATTTGATAGACTTCTATATCATTCTGTAATTAGGATTTGCAAAACATATTCTAACTTAGAGTTAAAATGGACAGCTGCAGTGGTTCAGCAGTTAGCATTGCCATTTCTCACCAAGAGGTTCTCCAGTTCGATCCTCGGCTAGGGTGCCTTCTGTGTAGAGTCTGCATGTCCTCCCTGTGGTCATGTGGGTTTCCTCCCACATCCCAAAGACAAGCTGTAGGTGGATTGACTACTCTAAATTGGCCCTAGGCATGAGTGCAAGCATGTGTGTGCTTTCCATTGAAGGTTGGGCACTGGGCTGGCAACTTGACACTGTAAAACTCCACTGCCAATCATGACTGGACAGGTGATCTTCTGTGGCAACCCCTAACCAGGAAAAAGCCAAATGAAGATTCTAACTTAGAGTTAAACATAGCAGTATGAGGGTGACTTATACATGGTTAGAATATATTTCATATTCTAGGACAAAGATAGAAAAGTTCATGGCCTTTCACAATGATGTCTGGAGTCAGGATGAGGACAGTACTGTTTTATAGCCTAAATGTTATTATGCAACGAACCCCCATTAATATTCAGAAATGACCAATCAGCGTGCACGTTGTAAATCCGTGTTATAGTAATGAAAAAAGGTCCGGTCGCCCAGACTTTTTCCATTACTATAACTCACAGCAACACTGTCTCGCTATGTTAAATGAGTTTAACATAGCGAGACAGCTTTAAGAAAAGTAACAGAGATTCTCTGTTGCTTTTTTAAAGCTGTCTCTCTATGTTAAACCCATTTAACATAGTGAGACAGTTTGTAAAAAGCAACAGAGATCTTGCTTTCTCTGTTGCTTTTTTCAAAACTGTCTCGCTATGTTAAATGGGTTTAACATAATGATACAGCTTTAAAATAAGCAACTGAGATTCTCCGTTGCTTTTTTTAAAGCTGTATTGCTATGTTAAACCCATTTAACATAGCAAAACAGTTTGTAAAAAGGAACAGAGATCTTGCTTTCTCCGTTGCTTTTGCCCACAGCTCTGATGTACGGCGTAGGCATACGCAGGCGCAGTACATCAGAACTGCTGCAGAATACCAGACAGCTGCGGAAGGACAGCAAGGAAGCATTATACAATGCCATTATTTAAGAAAAGTAATTAATTTTTTTCTTAAATAATGTCATTGTATAATAGCAATAACCCACTTCTGGGCATGGGTAATGCTGGATTTACCCATGGTTGGTTTTGTTTGGCCACTCGGGCTTCGCCCATGTGACCAAATCACGCCAACCGTGGGTAAATCCAGCATTACCCACATCCAGGCGTGGGTTATTGCTATATTAGTCTGATGGTCTTGAGCAGCGGTCTAGAAGTAATAAGTCATAAATCAGTCAAAACTTTGACAGTTTTATTTTAAAGTAGATAGATTACAATATATATTTTCAAAGCTAAGAAAGTCATTTTCTCATTTGTAAGAATTCATAGTGACCTGATATGTTTATCTGCTATAAGTTATAGCCTATGAAAGTCAGAATCCAATGGGACAGTGATAAGCAAAATCCACTATTCCATATATGACTTCAAAGCTCAATTGCCAAATGTTACCACAGTATTTTTGTTGAGGTGGTGAAATACTGTGCAAAAGTCATTCTGCACTATCTAGTTTGTGTAAGAACAAGCTATTTATAGATTTAGCAGACCCTTAAATATTTAAGCAGACAGACTTTATTTTTTGGTTTGCTCCCTTTATTGGGTACAGATGTTGCCCAGTTCACAAGAGATAAATTGAGATATTATTATGTCTATATTTTCCAGGTTCGTGCTTAAATTATTTAAGCTGCGTAAACCCATCAGAAACTTGCAGAAGTTTTATGTTGAGTGCTATGCTACTCAGCTTATGTAAATGAGCAGTCAGCCAAACTATATATAGCATTGTTTTTATTTTGTGTGGGCCAGAAGTTATGACATTGAAAAAAATGTATAAAAAGTAGTGGTCCGTGGGCAATGCGTTGAAGTGTTAGCATGGCGCAGATTTCATCAAAAGCAAAATAAAAGACCTGCTTATCTTGACATCAGAGAACAACTTTAAAGCAGTTCTGTTAAGATCAAGTTATAGCATCTCATTTAGAAACCTTTGATAACAAAGATAATCAATGAGTTTTAGAGGAACTTTGCTGCTTCCTAAGCTTGTGGACCTATATATAAGTCACTGGTTATTTGCTCAGTCTATGCAGCCGTGTTGCATCCTTTACAGATACCATACCTGGAGTCCATATTCTCCATGTGATTATTCAGCTCCTTAAACAAAAGCTTTGCTAGTATTTTAGATATAGCATTATTAGCAGATATGCATGAGACTTTGCTGCAGTAGTTAACCAATGCCTTCAGCAATTGTTTAAAAGCTGGAACTGCTTTTGATTTTGTTCACATGTTAGAAACATAGAGCACAGAAATATATTGATATATGTAATTGGTACTGAAATATGAGCTTTTAAGGTATTAACTGCTAAAGTCAGCTATTCTATAAGCTGGTATATTCTGCAATGATCAATTAACCATAATGACTGCCACAGGATAAGAGATGAAGTGAAGCTATTAAATAATTCCCATCGTGCGGTCAGCAGAAGAGATGCACACTTTGTTGATATGAACTACTGTGAAAAAGAGAAAAATTGCCTCTACTGTTCTGGAAGATGAAGAAGTTTGACTATTATGGAAGTGAGACAGTTTTGGAGTTTATTTGACACATTGTTTTATGCAATTTATTTTTTCAGTGAACTTTTAGGTTTCCTAGCAAGTTTACTTATTAAGCTTTATGAATGTCATGTTAGCATAATACTTGAACATTTATATAGTTCTTTTTTACAGGTCTTCATTTGTTTTCATTTAGAGTACATCATTGGATATTTAAGCTGGCAGACCTGCATACTGATTGTCAAGATCATTATAAGTGCAGTGAATGTGTACATTCTTAGCAGTTCATTTTCTTGGAATCTGCAGATAAAGCTTCCAGCTGCTTCTCTTTCATTCCTGTTCTGTAAGGGCTTTTAACTGTTCATTCAACATAGAATTCTTTAGGCATCCACTAAACAGTAAGTTTGAGTACCAGCTGTTGGTATCATTTTCTATTCTTGTTCAATTTAATACAGAAGTATGAACAAGACTTGGCTTTATGAATTTGCTTCTAATATCCTGAGCAATATTTTGCTTTGGCACAGGCTCAGGCTGAGAAGATGTGGCTAAAGCACAGGACATGGTGATGAAGCAGTATCATCCATTTTCTCCATTTAAATGGAGTCACACATCAATACAATATTAACAATTGTCACCATCACGGGTGATGGACAACTGCATGAATCAATATGCACTGAAGATAACATCCATTTTGCCCTCATCTATAGATTGGAAATGCCTTTAGTATAGGCAACTGGAGATATAAAGATTTGACAATGAAGTCCACAATGTTAACCTACTGAAATCTTTAAGTCCTCAGCAAACAAACATTGGTATGGCAGGAATTTTCCATAAATTGTGACAACTGAGGGGTAGACCACAGATCTAAGAATTGATCAGTATAGTTATTTAGTCTCATGTCTTTCCACAGGAGTTCAGCATTAAACTGCATAGTTTACATATTTGACTGTATTGGTATCTCTTAGCACAAAGTATGTCTAGATTACCTTACCAGGCAGACCAGGGGTGTTAAAAGCTGGCCTTCTCACCGTCCTCTATTGCAGTGCTCCTGAAATGTATCACTATAGCTCTCTCCAACAATATCAATGATGGAAATAATGGTCACTGTGTTTAAATCACAGATAAATGAGATATTCAAGTGGAACAACTTCAGCAACTTGCTTCAGAATTACAGAAATGGAGTTCAAATTAGATGTTTTTCAGGCTAAAATGAATGGCACAGAAAATATAACTTCCAGGAATAATGTTTACTCTCTGGGTCCTGGAGACTGCTTATATACCACAAACCCTGTTGTCTTTGTCATTGGTCTCCTGGCTACAAAGACAAGTTCCCTTCTCTGCTGAGACTTGATTGATCTTATAAGTGGCAGAAGAGAGACAAACAACAGTATTCCAGAGGCTTTTTATAACTGCCTCTCTGTTTACAAAGACACTGTGGGGCTACTATTTTTTTAGAACTGGCAGAAGGTAAAAGATTTTGTCCCTTTTCTGAATAAACTGCAAATTGAGGCTTTCAGTCATCTTGTCTGTTGGTTACCATAACCCCCATAAAACCTGAAGAGTATGTGTTGTTTGAACATTTCTTAAACACATCCATCAGTGTAGATCATGGTCGGAGGCCATCCCTCCCAAAACTGAGTGCCAAGGGGTCCAGAGATACAGCCCCCGTGAAAGCAGCTCCTGCACCTAGCAAAAGAAAGAATACAATTGCTTACAACAACTGCTCAAAGCTCTTCTTGGAATAAACATGCCAGACTTCATTCTGTTCCTTCCCCAGGAAGACCATGAATCTGACTGAAGAGAGATCTTTTTATTTGAGTTTCTGCCAGCAACTGCTTTGATGTTCTAGTCATTTTATAACACAAAGCCTCTTCTTCCAAACTGTTTTGTATTTTTGTTGATTATCTGGCTGATGAGAATCTCATGAGCACCAGCGTTTCCTGGACCAGTCAGATGGAATAGCACAGTGATTCAGCATAAATCAGTAATGGCCATGTGTGATGGCTTTATTTCTCTACTCATGTGGCTGCCTGGCATTGGCACTGAATATTTTCCTTAACTCATTCTCTGGAATGCTGCTCCTTTACACTTCATAGTTCTGTACAGTTACATGGCATTTGGTATTACACATGGCATACTTAATATTTTTATGTTTTCTGAAAAACACTATTGTTCATAGGTTAGTACTAAGCTAACTGCCCTTGTGAGCCATTTTAAGCCTAGCCAATTATCCCTTGGGAGACTCAAACCCTGCACTTTGTGTTTATAAGGCAAACACTTTACCATTAGGTAATTCTCCCAACCCTTTAGTTTGTTTGCTTTACATGGAGATAGACCCTATTTTTATTAATGACACTCTTAACCCAAAATATCATTAAGTGTTTGCTACCACTCCCTCAAGCACGCATGCATGCCACTTTCATAATAATCAGTTCCGGGCCATGGAACACTTCAAACTATTCAAAAAGAGCAGGGAGTGTCAGTTTAGCATAATGATTAAGATGTTTACCTTGCAAACACAAGGTGCAGGTTTTGATTCTCACTTGAGATTTTTGGCTAGACGTGAAATGGCCCACGATGGCAGTTAGCCTAGTACTAATCTATGACCATATACATGGCAGCTCTCTTTGTGCTCATTATGGTTTCTTTAACATTGTAGAGAATATTTACATGCTAGAATCTGTTGAATGCATATACACTCATTATAGCTTGGCCTACAGTATCTGGTAGGTACTGGAATATATAAAGTTTGAAATATTTTCTAACCCCTGTTCCTGTTTTTGTGTATTGCATGTTAAGGGATGAACACCTCCCTTTCAACTGTTTTGTGAATTTGTTGATGCATATATACATCTTTTGAGGTGTTGTGGTCAGCCTTTAGGGAAAACTACTGTTTTTTGTAACAATGATAGTCCATTGCTTTTTCAAAGATTCCTTTTTAGGAATTAGATTACCTGAAGCCTAAGTCCATTGTTTTTTTTTTCTTTCCTCAAGAATGGATGAAAGAAGCACTGAGATACCCCTTTTGATGGACTCAGAACTAGTCCCTTCCCATCAATAAAGTTGTGATCATCCTGAATGTCTTTCATAACCAAAACAGATTTTATTCTGGTGCAGCAGTTTAGACTATTTGCTGTTAGACTTATACTTTGTAGCAGTTTTGATTTTGTTTTCCACAACCTACATGTGCCTAATGTCTGATTCTCAGCATGTCAGTTAACAAGGCTTTGATCCTGGGTCACGCAGGACAATGTTTCCAGTGGATTTACCTATTTAAACAAAAGTACTTATTTACTGTGTTCAGTGTACACAGTATTATTGTTCTCACAGACTTGTATAGCTTGAATTTTTGGAAGTTGTATTTCCTTCTGTAAACTTTTAGCAATGCTGTACATAGTTAAAAATCTCAGAAGTATTGTGCAAGGTTTTTTAGATAACATTCTTCAACGCCCACTCCATTTAAAAGACTCTAAAGTATGGTGAGGAGATACAGGTTCACATGTTTTACTCTTACAGGGTTGTGTCTTGGAATGGCTATGGGCAGGCTTCTCATTTAAACAGTGAAGCATTTTCTGATCAGCTCAAGTGGGCCAAAGTGAATATCATCTTCTTGCAATAAACCAAAATAAAAAGTATAGCTTTCATGTTAGCCTACGGAGTTTGAACTTGTTCCTTCCAGTTGCCAAATGAGTAGTAAACAAGGCATACTAAAAGCATTTAGGAGAGGGGTTAGGCTGGAGGAAGACTAGCACCTTGTAAAATGTCAGTGGTAAATGGGTACTACCCCACTCTTTATCACAATCAGGGAAGACTTTGATAATCTTCTTTTAGGGAGGCAGCTATAATGATGCTCCTGTAAGAAAGGCTTATTTTTTAAGATTTGTAACCCTGGTGCAGTGGTCCCATTTTCTGGTAGAAAAGAAACGTTCAACTCAGTTCTAGAATCATCACTGAACAGGTACTTCAGCTCAATGATAAAACATAAAGAAAATAGCCTCCCATCCTATGGCATGGATAAGTACTTGGCCACCTGATTGACCTTTCTGTTTTCTCCCTTGTTTATCTTAGCTCAATCCCCGGAAGCAATGCTTTGGGCTAATGTATCCCATATGCTTATTGCAGCATCATTCATGCATATATGTGTTACATTTTGATGCCCACAACATAGGATGAATGGATTTTTTTATCTCATGCACCACAGGGCAAGTGACAAATAACTCCATACGTATAACTTTAAATACATCATTTTTTTTCCTTTTTTATGCTATGTGTCAGCGTTTGTATCTCATTCTTAGCCCATTTTATGAACCTCATGCTCCCTTTCAGTTTCATATGTTCCTTTCAGTCTACGATCTTCTTGTTCATTATATTGCTGACCACCACATAGCCATAACATTGTCCCTGGAATATGCAAACATGGATTCAGTGTGCAGACTAACTTCAATTAAAGCCATCAAGGCATCTGAACTAGGGATCCTTTCCAATCATATTTAATACTAAACATTAAGGAAAATCTCTTTGATTCTCTCTTACAAACAGGTCATTTGATGAAGTCATTTCATAAGTTATTGAATATGTTTTAAGGCATCGCATTATTATCAATCAGTTTTAATCTACATGTAACTGGAATCTAAAGATGGGTGGTATCTTGAATTTTGTTTCTTAACATATGCTTTATGTTGTATCCACTACAAGACTGCAGAAAGAGACGTATGCCATTTTTGTTTCAGTAAGTTACTGTAGTAATAAAGCAGTACTGGGATTCATAGGCGAGTATTTTGCTGATGTGAAGCACTAAACATCAGGCAACTCCTAGTATAATCTGGCCTCTAGCAGTTCAGACATGTATCAGGGTTGTCATAGCACTGGTAGTCTGAGAAAGGAGTGCAGAATGAAGTAGCTGTCACGTTACCCAGAGTAGCATTATTAGTCAGGAATGCTACTAACAAGCTGTGTCTGATCAGATTGCCCTGCTTCGCAAGAAAAGGAAGTAAGTATAATTTAAAAGGAGAAGTCCACCTGTAACACCAGCTCCAAAACATATATCAGAATAAGACAAAGTACTTGTTATATCTGTAGCAGCAAGTGACACAGAAGTAGTTTATTTTCTCTTAACATGAGAGTTATCTGCATTATTTATACAATTCCAGGCAGTAAATGAGTGTTCTTGCTGTTGGATAACATGAACATACCTGTCAAAATCTTAGAGCAAGAAATCTGGACAAAGCCATAAGTAACAGTGGAACAAAGACCCAAAAATAGGGACAATTTTTAAATATTGATCTTACAAACTTAGAAAGTTGATAGCATAATAGATTTTACATTATGAATTTTTCTGAAGGGTATGAAGTCTGAAACTCAGTCTCTCTATTTTCTGACTTCGCTCTTTAATAAGTTGCCACTAATTTGCCAGAAAACCACAATGTTATGAAAAATGGACAAAAATGATGGGGCAAAAATCTGGATAGACTGCGAAAAACTGTACAGTTGAGATGTATGATACATGGACCATATCACCACATCCAGAATGAGAAATTATTCCATGTCTTTAAGAAAGTAATGCATCTAAATAATTTTGATTTGTTGCTCACTTTTTTATGCTTAATACAGTTATTTGTGCCATAAAATATCATATTATATTATAGATTCAAATAAACTTTATTATCATTTAGGAAACACAAGTGCTACGTAAATGAAATTTCAAGTGTCAGCTCTTTTACAGGAGAAAACATATAAAAAGACATACATGATAGGTATTAAAAATAAATAATAACTATAGTACAGAAGTAAATATCTAGGTAGCTGATGCACATGCCTGTATACTATTTATATACACTGGACAACACTGATTGCTAGATGATTAACACATGAAAAGAAAACTACACTATACACAAATGTGAGATTGCGTGATATTGCACATAAGGAAGTGATTGGTTTTGCACTAGAGTGAGAATATATTAATTTTAGTATGTGATAAATAAATAGAATTACTGTATGAAAAAAGGAAAAGAATGACAGTGCAATAATCTATTATAGTTTTGATACTTCCAGATTTACATCTGCATTGATGAGTCTTATTGCAACTGGATAAAAACTGTTCATGAATCTGGAGGTCCTGCAGCCGATAATCCGTAAGCTTCTACCAGATGCAAGTTTAGTGAACCAACCATACGCTGGATGAGAAGTGTCACTCGGTATTTTTGGGGACCTCTTTTTACATCTCATTTCAAAGAGCTCCTGTAAAATAGGAAGACTAGTGCCTACGATCTTTTCTGCTGTTCGTATTATTCTTAGCAGCTTCTTCCTTTCAACCATTGTGTTGTTACCGAACCATAGAGTGAAGTTGCTGGCAATAATGCGGTTTATGGGTCCTCTGTAGAAGGTAATTAGAGCATTCATAAAGAGCTTTGCTTTTCTAAACCTTCTTAGGAAGTGTAGTCACTGGTGGGCTTTTTTAATTAGCTGGCCTGTGTTTGTACTCCAAGAAAGATCCCCTGATATATGCACCCCCCAGGAACTTTGTAGTCTGGACTCTCTCCACTTCTTCACCATTAATCTTGCTGGACAGGTGCATGGCAGATCTCTTTTTGAAGCCAATTTTGTTTTATTGACATTCAGGTCCAAATTGTTGTTATTGCACCATTCAATCAGGGAGCTGATGTCATTCCAATACCCACTCTTGTCATTACCACTTATGAATCCCACCACTGTAGTATCATCTGAGAATTTGATGATGTGGTTGCTGCTAGCTTTCACAGAGAAGTCATGGGTAAGGATTGTGAACAGTAGAGGACTCAGAACACAACTCTGGGGTACTCCAGTGTTGATTGTAATACTCCCTGAAGTGTTTTTACCAGCACAGGTCCTTTGTGGATTTTCAGTCAGGAAATTGAGGATCCAGTTGCACAGCCCTTTATTTATGCTAAGGTAGATTAGCTTTTCTATAAGTTACACTGGAATCACCATATTAAATGTTGAGCTGAAATATATAAACAACAGCCTGACATAGTTGTTATTCTCCTCAAAATGTTCCAATGTGAGGTGAAGTGCCACTGAAATGGCATCAGCAGTTGATCTGTTTGCCCGGTAGGCAAACTGCAGCAGGTCAAAGGATTAGAGTAGTACTGCAGTCAAATGCTTTTTAACCAGTCTTTGAAGCATTTCACTACATTTGATGTAAGGACCACTGGTCTGTAATCATTTAGGCAGGTGGGGTTGGCTTTTTTTTTTTGGCAGAGGGATTACGCTGGTAACTTTGAAGCATGCTGGTACTTTTTCCTGGACAAGTGAGGTATTGAAGATGTCTGTCAGGAGTATGTTGAGCTGGGTCTGCACACCCTTTCAATACTTTCCCCAGAATGTTTCAGGGCCAGCAGCCTTCCTGCGGTTCACTTTCCTTAGTTGGTTCCTTACAACCAAAGCATTGAAGTTGAATACTGCCTCCTTTTGGTCATTGAGATGCTTTACAGCCCCCACATTGTTTTTCTCTTCAAACCTGCCACAAAGTGTCTTTAGACTGCCCAGAAATTCAGTGTTATCACCGTACTGAGCTGACTTGGTCTTGTAGTCAGTTGGCTGTTGAATACCATGCCACAGGCTTCTTGAGTCGTTCCCATCCTCAAAACATCCGTGTATCCTCTTTCCATACTCCATCTTGGCCTCCTTGATACCCTTTTTTAGATTAGCCCTTGCCACACTTAGACCCTTCTTATCCTTTGCTCTGAAAGCAGTCTTTTTTGCCCTCAGCAACTTGAACACCTTGCTGTTTAGCCATGGTTTTTGTTTGGCTCTTACTTTAATATTTTTGATGTTAATTACATCCTCCATGCATTTGGATATGTAAGCCATAGTTGTCTCAATATATTCATCTGTGCTCACCAGATTGTTCACCGTGGCTGACTCCCTGAAGACATCCCAGTTTGTAGTATCAAAGCAGTCCCTGAGACCCTCCATGGCTCCTTCATGCCAGACCCTGATTTGTTTCTCAGTGGGCTTATCTCTGATCAAGAGAGGTTTGTAAGCTGGTATTAGTTTTATGGAGATGTGATCACAGCCACCCAGGTTTGGTTGTTGTAAAGCTCTGTATCCCCCTTTTATGTTAGTGTAAGCCTTGTCCAGAGTATTTGCTCCCCTTGTGGGACAATCCACAATTTGGTAGTAATTGGATAGCACCTCCCTGAGATGTGCTTAGTTGAAGTCACCAGTTATCATAAATGCACAGTTAGAATTTTGCATTGCAGCTCACCTATAGTACTATGCACTATATTCTATTCTGTTCTATTCTATTCTATTCTATTATATTCTATTATAAAATTAAGAGAATAACAACTGAATGGCAAGCACTTCACCTAGGCTAGCTAAACTTGCCTGCCGTTCAGTAGCACAAATGCCTTTCTTGGTATAGATGCCACTATGAAAAAGAATAAAGCATTGTATCACTCCAACTACCTAGTTAATCCAATTTGTGGTAGTAACACTGCTGGAACCTTTGGGTTCACCAATTACCTTAGGTATTGGTAGCATTCATTGGGGGTCCTGTATGTGTTCACATATCTGCATTGCCATGGTTGGCCTTCACCTCTGTTCTTATGGCTTCTGTATATTGACCAAAACTTTCTGTACCCACATAATGTCTCTTTAAAGCAAGATCTGTCTCTTCCATCTACCAGCAATGCAAACCAAATCAAGATGATTAAAAAGTAACAATGCTCAATGCTAGAAGTCTAAATAAGCAATTGTCCTCTCTACAAGCATTCCTGATGCTAGAAATTTTTGAAATCTGCATTTTTACTCAAACATGGTGCCAGTGTAGTGATAACATTCCTCCATTCCAACTTTCATTGTCTACCAGTCATTCAGGCCAATCTGTGGGAATGACTGCGACATAGGTTTTACTATGTCCATATTACTAAGATGTTCACTTGCATCTCGACTCATAATGCAGTATAGTAATCTTGAGATCCTCCAAATTCCACGTACATTTATAAGAATCCTAGTCAAACCATAGCCAAATATAGAATTGCCTTTATATCACCTATAACCAGAGAAGCATACCAAAACCAGTGACAGTTCCGCCAAATTGACTACATGTACATAAACTGGGAACATAGATTACAACCAATAAGTATGCACAATGCTTCCTAGATTTTGTAAATGCACTCCCCTGAGACCACTCAGTTCACCTTGCAATTAGAGACTAAAAATAAACAATCTAGTATTTAGGAATATGATCCCACTGTACTCTGTATCAATAGTTACCATATCACTGGTCATATCAAGTCACCACTCAGTAGAATTTACTATAAATGGTGAAACTAAGTCCACCCTCTCATCCTTAAGGTCTGTTAGAGGGTACTCAAAGACACACCTCAATGACACAGTAGCTTACATTGTTGCTTTCACAAACAGTTTGCACTTACATCTCAAAGTTTGTCCCTATCTGATCTAAGTACAATTATAAGTTTAGCAACAAACCACTATGGTAAAATCTTAGCATAAAGAAACTGTATAGGAGAAGGAAGAACTCACTACCCAAAGCAATAAACTGAGGACCTCAAGTTATAAAAACAAACTTAAGAAGTAAATAAGGAGCTTAGAGGCAAAATGTAATTCTCAAAGAATAAGCATGAACTGAAAATGGCCACATCAGTAAAGGACAATCACACAGCCTTTAACTATGCTAGAAAGCTTAGAAGAAATAGCAACCATTGAATTGAACTACTACATAACAGTTGCACATACTTAACCCTTGAGCACATCGCCAACATACTGACAAATTCTGCTCAAACTTTATCCCGTCTTCCCCAAACTTTCTCCTATATGCCATTATCTGTAACTCCTCCTCAGATCACATCAGGACATGTCCTGAAAGCACTTTCTAAAACCAAAATGCTAGGTTTTATGGCTCCAGACAATGTATCCATCTGCTCTTTTTTAGCAATAAATATAGTCTCTCTGACTCACTGTTAAATCTGTTTAAGCTCAGATCTACATGAAAGAGGCACAAGAAACAGCTGTAATCATTCCACGGCCTAAAGCTAAAAGCCAAAACAATGCAGCATTTGATCCTTTGGGAAATATGCGCTTATCACATAGATAGTATCTACCTTTAAATCTGACACAGTCTTTAGAAACATGGACACTTTGTAGTCAATGAGCAATTTTTTGACCACCATGTATCTGCAGGGGTCTACTTCACATGAATGAAGTTTCATTTTACTCACTTTCATTTGACCGAAACCAAAATACCTAATTTTCAAACTACTGAAAACTCAGTTGACTGAAACTCATAATAGTGAAACCTTACAATGCTAAAGTTCAAATTACTAACTTGTAAACCATAGACATTCACACTTACACCAATAACTAACCCCCAGAATCACAAAACCTCCGTGTAAGACTTAATATGTCTTACTCGGAGACTGCAGTTGAACAGTATGATGTCAGCGTGCCATGAATATTCATGAGGGCACACTGACTCATCTGTAACTCCTACACGGACTGAGTAGGCAAGCAGGGGGCATGTCTGACTGCCGAGCAGTCTAAAAGTCCACACCCCTGCAAGGTTTTAAAAAGCATAATGTCAACAGACAAGAGCGAGTTCGCTCAAATGTACTTGCACCCAACACCACACTCCCTGATACTGTAAACCCCCATCACAGTTATAAAACGTAAAATATTAATTTTATTTTTTTAAATCCACAATATAGCTGCCCGTATTTGCACTTGTTTGCGCGGGTGTGCCCATTGCATAACCACAGTTAGCAATTGTGACATTGAAGAGCATATAAGAACTACTTATGCAAATTAATCCAAATAGCAATAGCGTAATGGAAGAGCGTATGCACAAAGAGAAGGCATTCACAGATTGAGTCCCACCACTCCCCTTCTTATTTATGTTTTAAATCAGTATTTGAAATAATACCAGACATATATGATTAAAATTTTATTAAAAGCAGTGACATGGCCAATGTATCAGTGAACAAAATATATATTTTTAAAGGACCCAGATATATAATAGCCTGCTGTTAAGCAAAGTTTTACACAGCTAAACACAGGTGCCCATAGTTTAATAGCGCTTTACCCATCTAAACAGAGGTGCCCATAGTTTAATAGTGCTTTACCAGCTAAACAGAGTTGCCCATAGTTTAATAGCGCTTCACCCAGCTAAACAGAGTTGCCCATAGTGTAATAGTGCTTCACCCAGCTAAACAGAGTTGCCCATAGTGTAATAGCACTTTACCCAGTGCAATAGAGTTGCCCAAAGTTTAAAAGTGCTTTACCCAGTGCAATGTGTTTGCATGGATGTGCGCGCCACACCAACCAGGGCACCGTAGGGCACCAGGGAGCAACGTAGAGCTAAATTGCTTAAACGCAGCCACACCCCCTAGCCTGTTTAAACAGTATTAAAATAAAAGAATGACAAGGTTCGAACCCAGGACCCTTTGCATCATAATCAAAGTACAGAAACACTAAGCCATGACAACATAAGGAAAGCAGCCACTATTAACATTTATAAACTTACGAATGGTAGTTTAACCATTACTAAGCAGGTCTGCAGTCAGCCGAGAATATTACAAAATGGCCAGTCGCAAAAAAGTGTGGGAATTGTGGCATATTTAAGTCCCATAGGCGGGAATACTTACCATAACTGATTGTAGCTCACATTTGCAGTCAGAATGGCAGGTGCAGGAGAGGGTTCACGCTTCCAAGTGCAACGTTGGGGCATAGAGGAGTCCAAATACATGGTTTGGCTCCTTGTCCACCGTCATGAGACAAGACTCCTGCAGGGCCAGTTCCAAGGGACGGAGTACTAGGCAGAGGCTTGGAACCGGTTAGCTCATGACCTCACCAGTGCCACAGGCATTCCTCAGACTTGTGAGCACGTCCGTCACCACCATGCAGACCTGAAGAGACAAAAGCAGGACCGCCTGAACCAGTGGATACAGGAGGCCATGGGGATGCAGAATGCCCCACAACTGAGTATGTGGCCATTGAATGCAGTATGTAAGAACTGATAATGGAGTATGTATAATGGATAGGTATGTCTCAATATCCCTTCATTTACTTTACTTCTGAAGGTGACCATGCTGCGAATCAGCAAGCCTATGCTGATATCCTGCTAAGGCTGCGCCGCCAGGCAGGTTAGTGATTATTCTGCGTGCATTGTTATATAAAATATGGGAGGGAGCATGAAAGAAAGTGTTGTAGTCCAATAAAACAGCCATAGAATTGCCTGAATAAGCCCTCTACATGTACTGTCAGATAAAAATGTCAGAGAGGCAGAAAAAGAGTGTAGTAATCCATTAAGAATCCATTGGGCATACTGGGGCAATGCAGCAATTGCCTCATGTACACAGACAACCCTCTCCTCCTACCACCCAACACTACAACCTGTGAGAGATGCACTTACATAGCCAAAATGGAAGCAAAGCTCTCTCCACCCAAGATTGTGCTAAACAGTCAAGAGGAGAAGGTTAACACCCACACTACACCTCAAGCAACACATAGCCCTTCTAAACCCGCACCACCAACACCCACATATAGCAACACTAAATCCACATATGCAGAGGCCCTTAACTGTAACCTGCCCAAGCAACAAAGACCTCTGAAGCTGAAATGCAAACAAACACCAATCACAACCAATGTGTCACATAGTTCACAACACCAGTGTGCCACCCAGCAACAGTCCCTAAGGCAAGACAATGTACCTAACACTTTAGTCATAGGTGACTCTATAGTCCGGCACACTGATGTCCCTCTCACCATTTTGAATAAGGAGAAAATTACAGTCAGCTGCCTGTCGGGTGCCAGGATCCGCCACATAACGCATGTACTCAAGTCACTCCACAACAAGTACAAATATGACTCTGTCATTGTCCATGTTGGAGTGAATGACTTGAGATGTACCTCCCTGGACTACATGAAAAGAGACATGGAAGAGCTCTCGGATCATGTGGCCCAGGCAGGTATGATCGTAGCCCTGAGTAGCATCCTGCCTTCGCCCAGAATGATACCACAATATAAGGATAAAATGATTGACTTCAACAATTGGCTAAGCTTATGGTGTCATTCAAAGGGGATCCAGTATCTGTCTGCCTGGGATGACATGATTGACAGACCATGATGCTTTGCCAGAGATGGTCTGCACCTGTCGTCCTGGGATTCAGGTTACTGGCTAAGGCTCTTGCCACCCTATAGTGCCTTTTTTAGGCAAACTTCAAAGGACAAAACCACCACCATAACAGGTACAAGCATGCAAAATCTGAAGACAATGCTACTCAATGCTAGAAGTCTAAACCTCAAAATGCACTCTCGAGGCACTCCTAAAAATGGAGAACATCGATATCTGTGCAGTGACTGAGACCTGGTTAAAGGCTCCAGAGAGCACCCCTGCAATACCAGGCTACAACTCTTACCACACTTTTCGCCACCAAACCAGGACCGAAACACTAAAGGTGGAGGAGTGTCAATATTCACCAAGGATATTCACACCACCAGGCTAGTTGGCCAACACAATGTGTCTGAAATTCTCCAAGTGCAACTAACACTAGGTAAGACTGCAATCCAAATTGTAGCTTGCTACAGATCCCCACCATACCCCAAGATTCTCACTACACCTTTCTAAACATACTGGAAAATATTAAGATAGAACCAAACACCCTAATACTGGGTGATTTTAACTACCCTGCCATTAACTGGGAAAACTACTCATGTCCCAACACCTTTGCAACGGTTCTTGGAATTCATATATTCCAATGCCCTGGATCAACTAATCCATAGTCCCACCAGGGGCTCCAATATCCTAGACCTGGTCATTGCCAACATGGGAAATCAATGCTCCATACCTATGATCACCTACTCGTTAGTCAGGTCTGACCATAAGCTAATCACCCTTAACATCCACATCCCACCCCACCCCCAGTAAAGAAACCACCATAAAAACTTCTCCAAATCCAACTTCATGCTACTCAAGTCAGAAGTGACAAACTTCATGACACCCATGCAGACGGAACTGAAAGTTCAACTGCTGAATCCTACACTAAGGCACTGTATGAGCACATCCACTCATGCATGAATGTGCCATCCCAAATAGAACCAAAATGCTCTCATCCAAAAAGGAAGCCAATCTGGTGGTCCCCTGCCATAAACAAACTTTACAACAAAAGGAAGAAACTTTTGCAGAAAAGAGGAAAATCCCAGGATGCAAAAACTCCCTTACTAGCCTCAGTAAGAAACTGAGATGCCTCATAAAATCCTCCAAAGCTAGTTACGAAAATAAAATTGCCAAAGATTCCAAAGACAACCACAAAGCATTCTATAACTATGTCAAGAATTTAAATGGCAATGCTCAGATCTGCTCTGAGCTAAAACAGAATGGCATTAAATATACTGATCCAAAGGATATTGCCAATATCCTGGCAGATCGATTCAGTGCCAATTTCACCCCCTCTCACCCCCTAAATGGCCCATCTCAATACCGGAAGATTGCCAAATTCCAGTAATAACAGCCACACAGGTACAAAACACACTCTCTAAAGCCAAGAATACAGCATCCATGGGACCAGATGACATCCTGGGCTGTGTACTACATGAACTACAATATGAACTGGCACCTCACCTAAGTGTCATGTTTAATCATAGCCTCACCTCAGGTTTCGTGCCCACTGAGTGGCAGAGCTACAGTTATCCCAATCCACAAGGGGATCACCCCTGATCCCCGAAAAACTCCCCATCCCTCTCAAGCCAAGCCCTTATCTGCAAGTGGTCATGGGCGTATGGATTGAACTTATAAACAAGGACATTGACAACCTTCAAACACTGGACCCCACCCAGTTTGGGTTTGTGAAGGGATGATCTTGTCTCCTGAACCTGATTGACTTCTTTGAATCAGTCTCCAGAGTCCTGGACAAGGGTAAGGTGGTCCACACAGCCTATCTAGACCTTGCCAAGGCCTTTGACACCATCCCCCACTCTGGAATCATAGATAAACTTACTAAGTTGGGCATTAATCCCTATGTCACCCAATGGGTTGCTGAATGGCTTACTGATAGAACCCACACTGTAAAAGTAGCCGACTCCAAATCCAGCTCCAGACAAGTGACAAGTGGAGTACCTCAGGGTTCAGTCCTGGGGCTGCTCTTGTTTGGCATCTACTTCTCTGAAGTACAGGTCAACACTAAGGGACTCTGGCTAACAAAGTTTGCAGATGACTGCAAACTGGGAGCCATTATTGAATCCCCAAATGATGTGGATACTCTACAAAGGGGCCTTACAGAAACAGATGCTTGGTGCCGGAGCCATAGGCTCGAGCACAATGCCAAGAAATGTATTGTTACTCCCTTTGGGAAAAAACATGTATCCATGATTACCATATAGGTGGCAGTACACTAAACACAGAAAGTGTGATAAGAGACTTGGGGACACAGGTGGACAGTGGTCTTACCTTCGATAACCATATCGCCACAACAGTCAGGAAATCCTGCTATGTGTCACACCTCATCACGAGGGGCTTTTCATCCAGAAAAAAGGAGGTCATTGTCCCACTGTACTCATCCCTCACTAGACCCATTATAGAATACAACGCCCCATTTGGTATGTACCTCTCAAGACATCTGCAGCAACTGGAAAGGCCTCAGAAATACCTCACTAAAAGAGTCACAGGCCTAAAGCAGATGCCCTATGCTGACCGCCTTAAAAAACTCCAGCTATACTCTGTCGCATATCGTCTTCTCAGAGGCAATCTCTGCTTAACATACAAGGCCATGTCAAACCCAGAGCTGTTGGACATGCTACACTTAAAGAAATCCCAATCTCTGAGAGCTACACGCTCCAGGGATCTAAACCTTGTCAACACAATAAACAAAACATGCTGGAGGGATAGGTTCCTGACCCAGAGACTCCCCAGACTCTGGAATGGATTGCCCATACATGTCAAGCAGAGGGCCTCTTTGGACCTCTTCAAGAGGGACCTTGACAATTGGATGGGAGAAAGGAAATTCACCCCAGGGATCACATCAGTCACCCTGCTAGACAGGGATCCAGGAAAGTAAATAATGTGAAAAGAAATAGTCAGGGAAATGGCTAGGCTTGTATAGGCCCTAGGGCTGATAGCCTAGTACCAGCCTATGAACCTATGAAACTATGAACATATGTCTGGAATAATATCCCTGCAGGCACTGTCATATAACATAAGTGAGTGAGCCTGAAAAAAGATTGTTCTAACCTATTAATAAAGGTATAATATGTCTTGAACATGTCTGCCATAAACACCGTTAAAACAAATAAAGGAGTGTGCCTGTGGAAAAGCGTGCAATGTCATTAATAAAGGTCTAAAACCCAGAGTGTGTCTGTGTCACAGAGTCTGAAATGTTGTTGTACCTTTGCATTATACAAACAGTACTGTTTGAAAATGTGCTGGCAACCCAGGGTTATGCAGTCCCATATAAAATGGGTGATGGAAGTGCTAGTAGCTGTTTAATATATATACAGACCACAATAGTCAATTACTGGCTGGCATGAATAAGTAAACCTGGCACACATGTAGCATGTAAGTATTCACCAGAAATGTGAGTGTGTGTCAAGAAATGCAGGGTTCTGTACAAATCAAAGTGAAAATGTCATGTGAAAACATCCCAGATATGTAGATAAAGAAATATAAATGCAAACAACAGATATGTAGCAGTAACATCTGCATCCTGGACAGTTAGAATGTCAGATATAGGTCAGGCATATACTGAAGTAGCCAGACCCATGACACAACCTAATGTGTGGTGGCAAGTGTAATAATACAGGTAGGGGATATACACTTGCAGTCACTGGGAATGTAGTGTAGACTAAAAGGTCATTATAAGATGTTAAGCGAGGTGTTTTCTACACCCTACCGTATGTGCATAAACCATGCAATTCCACACCTCAATGGGTATGTGTAACCTTAAATATTTGTTGAGGCATATGTCCTATTGTTTTATAAATATTTATGTTGATGATGATGCATGTGCCCTGTTGAAAAACCACGTTCATGGTGGCCTGTTGCTACCAAACATCCCTGCATGCTGTTGGAATATCCACTGTCGTTCAATATATGCATGTGTTATGCTTGCTGTTCAACTGTTGGAACCTTGTTGTGTTGGGTTAATGGGAATATTACTGCATGCTGTTACAACTAATCAGGAATGCTGTTGTTTATGTTGTAGTTAAACACACCTAATCACAATACGTATGGGGATGCCGGTCCCAGCGGACCGACCTGTCCCTCCTCAGTTGGCAAGTGCACCTGGCACCAGCAGCTCTGGTGCCCAGCCCGGGCTCCCCTCCTCTGTTGGTCCTGTGCCACCTTCGGGTGGAAGCGCTGCAGGGGATGGGGCTCATCCCCCCGTGCAAGCATGGGTGGATAAGGGCCATCTGTCACCCTTCGAAGGGTCCATGCTGTGGTGCGTAGGGAGATCCAGCGTTCAGTCGCTGATCCCCTACATCAGATTGAGGTGAGAGTGGCGCGTCTCTTGCCCATCCTACTCAGTCCCCAGCACAGCCATCCTTGGGGCTGTGATGGTGCAGTGGTGACTGCCCATGGGTGGGGATCTCAGTTCCACTGTTACCATCTGTGGGCTCATGGGCTTGCGATTTCCAAGCAACCTTCCCCATCAATTGTGTTCACCCACCCCATGTGTCAAACTCTACCCCTGTATGCATCTTGTTTGTCTTATCTGTTTACCTCCCCAACCTACCTCCCCAAATATACCTACATCGTCTACCTCACATTCCACTCTCACCTGGAAAAAAAAAAAATAAAAAAAAAAAGGCAATCTGTTCCAAGAAAAAAATTACGCCCCATACATAGCTGCCCAATTCGCACACATGTCCGCTGGACATGTAAACTGATAATTCTAATTGGCAGTACAACATATTTTGTTGTCCTCACCCCTCTCTCAGGGGTGGAAGGTTTCCAGTTTCACGCCAAATTTCAAACATATGCACAGCTGTTGCTGGTAAAGAAATGGGCAGCTATGGACCTTCCCTACACCCATCCTGCACATCCTGAGCTGGTTTCCCTACTGTCTTTCCCTCTTTGCTCCCCCTTTTTCACCACTTTCCTATCTCCCCATTTTCTTTTCTTTAAAATAAATTAGCGCGGGGGTAGCGGGAGTAAGCACTTTTAAGCAGTAGTTAGTGGGGGTGCGTGGGTGTGAGCTTGTGTGTGCTTAGCTAAGGATTGCTGAGCATCACGCAAACCCACGCAAACCCGCTTACAGCAGCTTAAAAGTGCCTTAGTCACTCTGTATGACAAGGCCCTTGTACTGCTCAGCAGCAAAATAAAATATCCTTGTCAGTCTCAAACCCCACACCTTGGACTCACCAGTCTGCATGATGTACCACTAAGCCACAGCAGATATACAATAACTTGGTGTTGAAAGAAATATAACATTAATTACAAGGAGTGAATGTAAAGGGAAAATAGGAAAGCCATAGGAAAACATTGCAATAAAGAAATATAACATGCATTACAAGGAAGGAATGTAAAGGGAAAATATAAAAGCCATAGGAATACATTGCAATAACTACTGTTGTATGACAGTTAATTCCCTAATTCCAAAAGAAAGTACATACACCCATGTATC